>NC_140960.1:92764839-92839839 GCF_014529385.1 Adiantum capillus-veneris
TGTCCTGCAAGCTCAATACAATGAGCAATCAATGCGCATCAAACTACACTCAATATACATGCATAAGCTTTGCAAAACTATGGCAAACAATGCTCGAGATCACAAGACTCTCCCACCCGAGAGCAAACCACTGTCTCAAGCAAAGAAAGATACACAACTCCTCACTCTTGCGAGAGTGGATACAAAAACACAAAACTGTGTCCAAACTGACAAAACCTATCAAAGTGAGAGTAAACACTCGTTCACAATCTATGGCGCGAATCTGGGAAAAATCCGACAGAATTTTCTCTGAAAACTGAGCAAAAAACTCAAGTACAATCTCTACCATAAACCATAACACTACTCAATGCCAATGAGTAGAAATGCCAAAATGGCTCCACATTTTCACAAACAATGGCAATCCGCACTCAACGTACATCAACGGAGTGACTGCGCATAAGCAAGCGCCAAAAGATTTGCAATCCAGAAACTTATTCAATCCGAAAACAATGCTCTCAAGAGAGCTTACCGGCACTTGAAAGTGCTCTCCAAAATGCATGTATGATGGGCATCAACCATGCGCCATAACCATATGCAAACCATTCGCAAAGACCATGAATCCAAGCACAAAATCACTGCCAAAGTATCCTGTGAAAACCAGTGAAAGAAGCTCCACCTGTGTGCTCCAAAAACCTGCGTCTCTCAAGAGACCGCTTCGGTGGTGTGTAAACGCCTCCGTACTTCGTTGCCCAGGTCTACCAAAAAACCCTCAAACCACAAGCTTAACACAAGCTGCAATTGCATCTTCAGCTCAGAATTTATGCACTCAACTTCAAGCATCTCCCGTGCTTCCAAAAGTGCATCAAACTCGCACACAATGCGACAACAGAAAATCTGGAATTTTTGTATACAGTCAGTCTGAGCTGAATATCATTAAAACGGTGAGGAATTTGCAAAAAGTTTCTTCTGCAAAATTGTAGAACACGTCGAAACGGATGGGCAAGCAAGACAGAATTCTCAGATCTGCATTCTACAAGGAGAAAAACGAATCTGAAAACTGTGCTGCTGCGCACACAGTTTTAGGGAAGCACCTTATACACAATCTTCCACACTCCTTTCTGAGCTTCCACAAGAGCATACATCACTCTCAACTGAGCTCACAAGCTCCCATTGCATTCTCACAAAGCTTCCAAGCTTTCTTTATCTCTCTACCGTCGAGAGCGAGCGAGCTATCGCCTCGAAGCTCTCAAAGCCGTCGTGCTCTCGGCGGTCGCCATAGCTCTGATACCAATTGAAGGGGATTGGGGAGCACCACAGACGGAGAGTGAGAGAGAGAAGGAGACACACGACACACAGATATGGGTGGGGAGACTCAAAGAGTGAGCAGCCCCCTATACACTTATGCTATGTATAAGGTATACAAGTCAGTGGGTGCCCAGACTCTGGGCGGCCGAGCAAGGCACAGACGCCTATACCCCAACAGCTGGCTCTGGAAAAAGTGGACATTAATATATTGTTGAATCCAGATGCTCAGATCTTAGATACAATTATCTATGCTTGTCTTAAGTGAGTGCTACTATCTTGCTAACTTTGAAAACTCAGATCATAGGTGTACTAACTCAGGGACACTCCCTGCAGTTTGATCAAAAGTCAACTTCCATCGCACACCCACACGGAGGTGTTTCTTCTTGATCCAAAAATGCCAGTGATTATTAGACAGAAGAACAGTCCATCTGGAACATTTGAGAGTTGGTTTCTCCATTGTGCTATGTTGGAAGTAACTGTCATCATCTTTCCATATAAGAACAACCATCACTGGAGTCTCATATGCCTTGATGTTGAGCAACCAGCAGTGTGGGTGTTCAATTCAATAAAAGGAACCCACCCTGAAATTAGGCTGTAAGTGTTATGTATCAAAAAGTGTTTCTTATAGATATTCATGTAAATTTGAAAGCCTCAAGCGAACATCTTGATACTCCTTTGTGCAGTTGTATAAAGAGGTTGTTGCTTGCTTATGGCAAGCTATGTGGAAGGTATGAACTATACAAGGCCCCAATCAAAGATGTACCTGTACTAAATCAAACCGTATGGAAATTCTTGCGACTGGAGATGTCTTCTCCATGCAGAATATGTCCTGCAAAGCTACTTTGCATTAAAACCTTTCATGACTAAGGTAACCATTTGGCAATGTATTCAGTCAGTTTTGGTTTTCTTTATACAAGACTTCTCACCATGTGGTCTTTCAATTTTGCAGAGTGCTGTGCAAAACTACACATATGATTATTTGCAAAGATATCGGGTAAGTCTAATACAACACCTGCTCACTATGTCGAACCCCAGAGAACCTGAAGATAGCGTCTTGGACGACCGCACAATTGATATGACAATACATGACGAGCCACCACGACAAACCCCTGTATCAGATACAGTGGAATCACAACAGGCCGAGGGGGTCATATTAGCCAAAGATGAAAGAGCCGAGGATGAAGAAAGGTCAAATGAGCATATGGAAGGTGCTAGTGTACAAGCAGAGGGGCTTATGGAGGAGACAATGAAAGAGCCAAGTAGTCCAGTGGAGGAGCCACAAGAGCCCATGGATGAAACCTTGGATGAGGAAAGCAGGCCTACGGATGAGCAAAAGGATATGGATGAGGAAAGTAGGCCTACGGATGAGCAAAAGGATATGGATGATGCAAGCCGGCCAACAGAGGCAGAGGAAAAGACCTTGGAGGAAACCCTGAATGAGGCAGAAAGAGCCATGGAGGAGACCCTCGATGAAGATGAGAATGATGACTACGACGATGAAGCTAAAGCAGACGATAGAAACAACGACAACAACATTATAGAGACCCAGTATGGACCCTTGCTACCTGTAGATACGGTTGTTCTGGTAATGTCTATTCAAGTATGGCAAAATATGTTCAGCTTCTAACTACTTATATGTACTTGTCAACTTTTACAGAGGTTGATTATCTTGGACATCAATGGATTGCTGCTGATGCACGTGCGTTTGGGTATAGCAGACCCCTTCGAGGATTTGCAAACATTTCGGATGGGAACTTGTCGAGTCATGGTTCGTCCAGGAACCAAAGAATTTATTCAGTTTCTTCTTCCGCGCTTCAGAGTTGCCGTATGGTCTTCAATGCAAAGGCAAAACTTGTCGCCACTAGTTACAATAGTTTGCGGTGTATGCGGCGCTCACACATCAGATTTTGCCTTTTTGTATGATCAAAGAAAATGTGTTACCATCGAGGGCCACTACCACCCTAAAAAACCACACTTACCTCTTTTATACAAACCGTTTAGCCAAATCGATGTACTCTTTGATGCAAATAATACACTACTGATTGATGATACTTCTGAAAAGGGAGAACTAAATCCACCAGAAACAACTATCTCACCACCCTCTTTTGAGGGGCATACCTTTGATTTTTACCTTGAAGACATTTTGATTCCATACTTACAGAAATTGTATCTCAGTCCATTGTTCACGGACGAGTTTGTACTTTCTAATGAATTAAGATGACTCTTCTATCATGTCTTTGTCTTGCCTAACATTGATAGAGAGAGAGAGAGAGAGAGAGAGAGAGAGAGAGAGAGAGAGGTGGCAATGGCTAAAGAATTTTTTTTCAAGAACACTTATATCCACAGAGCAGAATTGACAAATGAGCTCAAAAAAACTTCATGTATTGAAAGTCATTCATATACACTTGGGTTCACAAGAATCTCTGTTACATTGACACTATTTCAACGCGACCATCCAACTCTTTGCACAAAATATATTTTTCCCTACGCCGCATTAGCTTACGGCCAGCTAGGAAAAAAGAAAAATCTGAAAGGTCCCTGTCCATTGACTCTTCAATTATGTCGTTCCTCAACTGCAAAAGACTGTATAGCTCCCTTATTGTAGCCACTAACATTAGGCCTTGCTCTTTATCAATCACTTCCACATCCGCAACAGGATTATCTTCCAAACCTGCAGAAACCTGGTCCATAGGAATGTACTTACCTCTAAGCATTTGTGATCGCATATACCAAAAGGAGACTAACAGTGATTGGCTTGCAATCATGTACTTGACAACTAGAGTGTCAAGCGCGACCTCGCACCGTATGCCAATCTCTTCCTTTACATACCATCCTCTGTCAAGAAGTTTGTCACAGGATGACTGCTGAAATGACGTGCACATGAACATAGTTTTTGTAACACGTATATTGTAGTTATGAAACAACTCTATGAACAGTGCAGCAGGACAAAAGTTTGCAATTCTAACCAGTTTGGTGGGAATAGAGTTACGTAGAGACATCTGTATATCCTTGTAGAGCTTACTTCGCATTGCCTCCACCATTGTTTCCTTAGGAACTGGCCAGTCCACAGTGTTCTAGTCGGTTGGTAGAGGCACTTTCACCAACATGCCATTCTTATTCCCTGGGCAGAGTTGGTAGAAGTGGTCATAGAAAACTATTCCTTCATCAACCAGGATTTTTTTGCTTCTCCTTGAATACTGTAGAGAACCAATGTGGGCATGAACAACAAGGAAGAGGCCTATTATTCACTCCACAGGCTCCCATTGCTTATAAGAAGAGGGATAAAAATCTGCAAAATATATAACAAGAGTTAAACTAAGAGTATCAATAAGTCAAAATGACAAATCTAATGTAGTTGAGATGTGAAGAATGGAGCCATTGCTCATAAGAAGAGGGATAAACGTTCCAAAATATATAAGAAAAGTTATAATGAGAGTATCAATAAGCAAAATGACAAATCAAATGCGTTCAGATGTCAAGAATACTTACAATTGCAACGTGGTTGATGTATATCTGACACATTTCCACCGTTTGCTATCACGTCTGGATGGGCAAACACATGCTGAACAAGAACTTCCTTTACAGAGCTTTTGCCGATTTCAACTTTGAAATCCAACACTTTGGCCTTCCATGCTGAGCGGTAAACATCGATAGCACTAGACCTCTTGGCTCTTCTTGGTTGCATGAGGACCCATGAAACTTTTTTTAACCTTTGTCCAACCCATTAGTTCTCTGCACTTATTGAAGTTGATATTGTAATTGAGGATATGCTACTACTTGGCCTTCTAGGCAAAGTGCAGGTATTGGTAGTTGGTGTGAGAGACCATAAACACCTAGAGCTTCTTGGGCGAGAAGACGTGGAAGCCATAGCTATCAGAGAAAAGCTTTAGTGGAGGGAGATTCACTTTCAAAGCATTCTAATGGAGGAAAAGTGTTTTAGAATTCCAATATCTTGTGTGGGCTTAATGGTCACCCTCCAGTATGTTAATGACCATAAAAGAATATCAGCAGTGGGACCACACACGCACCTAACAGCTCGATAAAAGCAAAGAAGTTACGATGCCACAATCCTAGATTCATGAAAGTTTTTAGGATATTTTCCTATTTTTTGAGTCTTTCCACATATTATCCTACGTAACGTAGCCCTCCTGCTCATTGGAAGCGCTCTATTTTCTCTCTCCTTCATATGGCCCTCCAAATGATGTCCGAAATTTCCTAATGGACACCCTCCGTTCCGATCGAGGGGGGGAGTATAAGTCTCATGAATTTAATGCACTTTTGTCTAGTCGTGGGATAAAACACCAATATACAGTGCCTTATACGTCTCAACAAAATGGTGTTGCTGAGAGGAAAAACGGGTCACTTACGAAAATGGCACGATGTATGGTCAAAAGTCAAGCTTTGCCACATTCTTTTGGCTTGAGGCCATCATGTGTGCCACTTATGTACTTAGCAGGTGTCCTACAAAAGCTTTGCAGTCTATTACTCCATATGAAGCATGGCATGATAGAAAGCCTTCTATTAAGCACATGCGTGTTTTTGGCTATTTGGCATATGGTTTGGTGCCACCTCGGGGGGTTCACCATTTAGTACCCCCCTATATAACGTGCATTCGCAAGGTATTAAAAAATTCCCTCTTTTAACATGCCTGAATGAATAAAATGACCCCTTATTTTAGGATTTTTTTCCAAAATTGAATATAAAAACCCCTTATTTTAATATATCTCTGTTAAACTGCCTAAAAGTTTTGCATTTTAAAACCCCTCCTTGCGAACTCACGTTATACATTAACATGATTACATAGTGCACCCCCCGAGGGTGCCACAAACACAACGCAGAAAATTGGATGATAAGGCTGTCAAGTGTACTTTTGTTGGTTATAGTGCTGAAAGCAAAGACTATAGGTTGTATCATCCGCAAACAAAGCGTATTCTGGTTTCACGGGATGTAGTGTTTGTGGAAGATTCTGTTTAGCCCTTGTTGTCATGTACTAGAGACAGTAATGTATGCTCACAGGACATTTATGACACTTTGTTGCCTCTTTTTAGTGGTGGAAATACGAATGTAAATTTCAATGAGGCAAATGTACAGCCTATGGGGGTTTCCAAAAATGTTACAGATTAGCCTATTAACTGTTGGAGAGGTACATGATATACTTGATGAGGAAAGGGCTGAAAATGAGCAGGCTAGAGGTATGCCAAAATGGCTGGTGCACACTTAATTGTGTGACAATAAATTGGATGTACCTTTGTCTAGTCGTACTCGTTCAGGCTCTCGCCATGCATCTTATGCATCAGATTGTTATGCTTTGGCTGTGTCTAGCTTACATGATGTTGAGGAGCCTCTGTCTTTTGATGAAGCACAGAATTTAGAAAATTGGATGGCTGCCATGCAATCAAAATATGATGCACTTATAGAAAATGACACATGGACTTTATGTGATTTGCCTCCTGGCAAAAAGGCCATTGGTACGAAGTGGGTTTACAACTTGAAACGCAAGCAGGATGGTGAGATCGATCGCCATAAGGCTCGACTTGTTGCAAAGGGTTCTGCACAACAAAAAGGCATAGATTATGAAGAGACCTTTGCTCCCACTTGTCGTATGACTACTGTGTATTTTCTACGTGCATTGGTAGCTCATTTTGGTTTGGATGTATATTAATCCGGCATTGTTACTGCTTTCTTGAATGGTGACATATTTGAGGAAGATCATGTAACGCAACCTCGCGGTTTTGTCAAGAAAGGACAAGAGGACAAATTGTGCAAATGTAACAAGGCTTTGTAAAGGTTGAAGCAAGCTCCTCGTGCTTGGTATGAGAAAGCTGACACTTTGGTCAAACAAGGCTTTCATAATAGTCTAACAGAAAGCACATTGTATGTAAAGCGTGAGGGTGATGTACTTCTCATTGTGGTTCTTTATGTAGATGATTTGCTAATCACTGGACCAAATGAGAGACATATTGTTAAATTTAAGGCTGATTGAATGCTACTTTCAAGATGAAAGATTTGGGGTTGTTGCATCATTATTTGGGCATACAGTTTAAGCAGTGTGATGGTGGTATTGCCTTGTGCTAGAAAAGTTACATAGAGACATTGCTATGTAAGTTTGGACTTGAGGATTGCAAAGCTATTACCACTCCCATGGAAATAGGTTTGAAGTTGAGTCTACATGATGCTAGCAATCCTGCTGATGTCACTCTTTACCAAAATACTGTTGGCTGCCTCATTTATGTATGCAACACGAGGCCAGACATTCATTTTGCAGTTTCACAGGTCAACAGATTTATGCATAGCCCAAGGTCTAAGCATTGGCAGGCTGTCAAGAGAATTTTTCTCTACCTTAGTGGCACTTTACATATTGGCTTGTTTTATCCCCAGGGGGGATCAGTGCCGCCAGATTTACATGCTTTTTCGGACTCAGATTGGGATGGTTGTTTTGCACGCTGTTGAAAAGTGTGCGGTCTAGCTGGGAAGGTGCGGAACCTCTGGCTGTGAGAGTTCGTGATGAGAGTCACAAACCCTTTGCAAAAAAGCGTTTGTGAAGAATCACCAACCCTCTTTCTAAGGGTGACAGAGAATCTAAGAGCGTTCGTGACAGTAAAGTCACAAACCCTCTTTTCTATTGTGCTTGGAAATTGCTTGTTTTCGTAGTCGAGAGTATGATGAGAGGATCATCAAATCACATTCAATTTCACTTTAAAAAAACCATTGAAAAACACTAATGTTTCAGCCATGAAACCTCGATGCTCATAAAAGCACAATTGTCAATCAAAACCCAAACCTCTTTCATGGTATCATGTAGCCTCGCCCCCAATTACATAGTCGTAGCATCAAACAGTTGAAAGGAATGCTCGAGCTTCCACCTTATTGGCGACCATTTTCTGATTTTGCAGAGATTTAAGAGCTTCTATATTGAAACCCAAACACCATTTTGATAAGGAAAAACCCTAATTCACTCCCTCACAAGCTCATATACAAGATTGCGAAGAGGCGGGACTGCAGCACACATAGATTGGACAACCATGGAAGCTATTACACAGTAGAGAAAAATTGATGGTTTTTTCTGTAAAAAGCCCCACGGCATTATGAGCTGATGTGTCAGTTTTTAGGCCATTTTGCCACTTTGGACCAAAACTAGGCCATTTTCAGCTCATTTTTGACCCAAGAAATGTCAATTTTTTATACGAAAAATCCCAAACGGAGTCAAGAAAATCCCTAAATTTTTGGGATCACTCGCATAAGCATAAAAATCATAGATAAGAATCATTTTTCATCGATATATCATTTTCGGTCACTTTCCATGCAATCCTGCAACGGCGCCTGCTAGCTGCTATTGTTGGCAATTTTTGCCCGCATCAATCTTTATAGGCGAGATGAGTATGCCACCATGAAACACTTGGAATATATACATTGTAAAACCAAATTAAGAATCTTATCAAGTGGAAAAGCATGCAAATGCACCACATCCAGGGCCACGGCTCCCCGGATAGGTATGTACATGATAATGACCGCAGTAGACGCTTCAACATATATCACAATATGTACATGATTGTTTTTATTTTCATACATCGAGAAGTGTCAAGAGTGACGTGAATGTTTTTATTTCACACTATGTACGTGCCACGGGACAACAACACGAGTGTCCACAAGTGGTTTTTGTTTCATGCTTGGCAATTCATGTATATCATGGTTGAACAAGAAGAAACCTATTGTGGCCACTTCCAGTTGTGAAGCTGAGTACAGGGCGGTCTTCACAGCTACGGTTGAGTGTGTATGGCTCATACGTCTTATGGTTGATTTGGGTGTTGGACAGGAGGCTGCCAACACTATCTACACTGACATTCAAAGCGCATTGGTAGTTGCGAGGAACCCAGTTTTTCATGCTCGCACAAAGCACATTGAGGTGCATTACCACTATGTCAGGGAGAGGCTCTCAGCAGGAGAGATCAGCTTGGCTTATGTGCCAACACAGGACAACCTTGCAGATCTTTTCACAAAGGCATTGTTTCGTGAGAAGCTCGAAGCTTTCCGCAAAGCTTTGGGCTTGCTTCTCTTTGTGGACTGATCATGTCCTCAGGGCATGGCACTTCCCTTTACTCATGTGCCACCTCTCGTTCACCGCATCACTCCAGGGGGGATTTGTTACCATATAGATGTGGTAGTGATATGTGTCAACACACTAGGATCGACGGGGCATTTTTTCCCTCTTTAAGAGGTTTTTTACGCCGTGTATTGTATATACGCCCATCACCCTAGGGCTATCTATCTTTCCATTGCACACCAAGTAACATATTCTCTATTGTGTGCCTTGAGCTTCCTTCCTCTTCTCCAACCTGTGTGTTTCTCTGCAACCCTAATTCCAACATGCGAGCATCATAAGGTGATACATTTTTCTGCACCAAGGCCCAAGCCGGCTTCATGGGTGAGTCGTCTGATATCTTCTAATATGTAGTTGAAGAAAGAGACTCCATAACCTTAGATGTTCCAACTAGGATGTGAAAGCTTGCCAATATCCCGCTCAACCGCTCCGATCTCTGTCGATCAACATCGTCATCCTCAACATTATCAGCATCCCAACATCTACAAACTAAGAAAGGAAGTTGCTTTGCATCATGCCGCTGTTGCTAATCATGCGATGACGATGATCAACGAGCTGAGGTAAGGAAACTATTCATGCAGATGGCAAGGTGGAGTCACCCAGACCATCTACATGCAGCTTAAGCTCCATCTCGAGTTCTGTAATGGAGCAAGAGACGGGATTTATAATGAGAGGCCATAGTCAAGAAGGCCATCAAATATAGAGCAAGAGTCCGAGTGCTCCGGTCAGTATTGTGGGGTCTTCTTTGCAAGCCTCTACCGCATTTGCACAAATACCAAGGACTGCCACCGACTGCCTGTTGTATGTGAATGGACGACACCCAGCATCATCGGTCGGGGGCCAGTAGTGGCTCGTTTTTCCCTCCTTTTTTATGCTCCCCGCTCTGATCTACTACGAAGTCCCTGGTGTTTGCAACCTTTGTTGCCTCCCCTGCGCCACAACTATGCACACCTCTCAGAGCAGCTCGCTGTCCATGGACTCCCACCAACCCATTGGCTACTCGGAGCAGCCTGCTTTCCATGGACTCCCACCAACCCAGTGGCTGTACCCTAGGCATCTCAACCACCAACGACACCATAGGGGATTGCGCTTTGCAGCCAAGACACATCAAAGACATGGTGTCGCAAAAAAGAAGACAGAGAGTGAATGTAACGGAGAAGAGAGAGAGAGAGAGAGAGAGAGAGAGAGAATAGGGGTGGGGGGTGACATAGCGGACGCGATTGCAGGCATCGTGCTTCGGGATGGGGGGGCCACACAGTGGTGTGGCGTAGCAGAGCAAGTCCACGACTCTCAGCAATCCCTTCTATTGAAAACAAAAGTACGTGGGCGGTACCAGAGCAATGAAAGCGAGAGAAAGGGAAGAGGAAAAAAGTTGTTTCTTCACAGCAGCAGGATTCTCAAGGTTTTCGGTCTCTACACACACCACCATATGCATACACTTTGCACACACGCACATGTAAGAGATTGCGCAACTTGTACATAGAATGATCTAGGTAATGTCTGTAATAGCTTGCTCTTAGAGATCCCACTCTTTTATTTCTATTATGAGATGCATGCTTGAGGTCTAATGCAATTGTAGACCATTGATATTGTTTTGCAAGTACTCATTTGTTTGGATAACCTCGTCTTTTTGGTTATGTTTTAAGTTTTTTTTGCATAAATCTAATTGCAGGCCTCGTGATTTTATCACTTTTTTTTCTCTTGTTTCCTTGGCTTCAAAAAATTTAAAACCTACTACTATCGTTCAAGATTCCTTTATCGTGTGTTCTAAACTTTACGGCCATCACTTTGTTAAGGGTGCACATGCCAAGGCAGAGGCAGACATGGTGATCATGGTGGATCCCCTTAATGATGCTTGCCATGTCATTGAAGGCTCTTGCCCCTTTTCTAGCACAAGGCTCTTTCCTATCATACTTAGATCAATGGATGCCGGCCTTTATCATCCGGTGCGAAAGAACTTCACCCTCTTGAGATATCTGTAATGATTGCATGAAGCATGGAGGTCTCCTCCTTGCCACCTCCAAGGTCCGTCCTGACTCGTAAGGTCTTGGATGCTACCATCTCTCAGATCTAGAAGTCTTTGGAGATCATGCCAAGATGGGAGGCGCGAGTAGCTTTCGGGTTTTAGATGGGGAAGGGCCGTCTATGGCACACAATGATTTGGCCCCTTGAGGGCTCAACCCCCCACATGCCTGACTAACACTATGAGCAACCCTTGGGCAGCAATCCTAAATATCATTGTAGTTGTGAATGAGAGAGAGAGAGAGAGAGAGAGAGAGAGAGAGAGAGAGAGAGAGAGAGAGAGAGAGAGAGAGAGTAGGAGGTCATGACAATCACAATGTATGATCATGTGTTGAAATTCGCTTCCAACCTCTCCAGCAACAAAAGACCATTGCAAGATCTCTCGCACCAAGGATTGACCTTTGTGTCTGGACATTCCACACATGACTACACAGTTTCATTTTTCCACTCTAGCATCTCACTTATTCAAGATATTTTTGAATAAAAAATGATGGGGTCTTGTTATAACTATATTCTATCTATATTTGTTATCTACTACTTGATTAAAATGAGACATGTAGCTACCATGGTGGAGAGATGCCAAGCAAGCTACACTAATTACAGCATCGGTATCCTTCGTCTAGGAAGACCTCCATGATAGCACTTAATGGAACCCAAAGGGCTTCCCGCTTCTAAAGGATTGCTACCTCTCAGTCAGTCTGCTTCCTTGATAGTGGCTGCTTGGAAATGAAAAGGGGTTTGTGGTGGCTGCCTTGGCTTCTTGCTGATAGTCGAGTGCCTTGCACCTTCTTTACGGTTAGTGATGCTATATATAGCTACACTATGTATGTTGCCTTCGTTTGCTTCCACATGCAAGTTGTAGTTGTCTACTTGGTCACCACTCATGTAGCTGCCTACTTGGTTGCCACTCTATTCGATCCGCGTGGGAGCCTCCTACTCTCCATCTTCAACTTTAGACTAGCTCGCAAGTGAAGGCTTGCCTGCTCTATCCTCCAACACAAAGAGAGTAGCTGGGATTATCTTTTGAAATTGGTGTCAAATGTACCGATGAAATTATTATATTATACAAAATTTTAATGGTAGAATGGTTGGACTTGTACACTCCACTGACTACCCATTGAAGCTTTATTAGCGTTGGGGCTAGGAAGATTAAGCAAGGTCTCTCTCTCTCTCTCTCTCTCTCTCTCTCTCTCTACAATAGTGTGTATACACGCTCGCAATGAAGGTCATCATCTTCTCAAAATGGGGGACCATTGAGGGTGTGTGTGTTTTTCCCATATGTCAAAAGAGTGTCAAGTTAAACGTAGCTATGAGAAGACATATGGGTGCATATTGCTACCCTAGATGCATGTGTCAAATGGAGAACCATCGTGTTTAGTCTACTAATGTTGTGGGTGTGGTGCAGTTGGTGAATATGCCACCAAGCATACCCTCACTGAGTAGTAACTAATCAAGATTATGGATGTGGTGCAGTTGATGGATATGCTTCCAAGCATGCCCTCATTGAGTAGAAACTGATTGAGATTGTCGAAGAGCATGACACAAAGAGAGATGACATGTGTTACTCCACCTTTCGAGAGCCAATAGCAATGGTCACACCCATGAATGAGCAAAAGAAAGAGGTGGAAGAATCAGCAATAGCTGCAGTGAAGAAGATGATAGTTAGAAGCGGATTGAGAGGGAAATCAAACAATCGTATTTGAAGACCGTAGTGAGAATGTATCATGTGTAGAGCACATGATTCCGCGTCTTGCGCATCTGAGCACACACTGCCTTATTTTTACACACACACACATGCCCATGGTTATTGCAGTCTACTCAATGAATAGCAATTTCTTGGAGACTGACCCTCCCACACTCTCCCTCCCTCTTTTCTACATTAAAATGGTGGTCTTGTTTACCTTCCATTTGTGCTCTAAATGGCAGGCCTCGTGATTTTATCACTTGTTTTACTTCATTTTATTTTGTACCTATTGTATTAGATCCACCAAGTTGGTGATTGTATCCGTTTGCTCTCATTGGTCATTTTGGCCTTTTGAAGACGGCTAATATAACATTTCATTTCATTTATCTCTCTCTCTCTCTCTCTCTCTCTCTCTCTCTAATCCACGACTGCACTATTCGGCGTCGAGCCTACTCAGGCAGCACAAGTCTCCCTCTCCCTACCTACCTACCTCTCGCGCGGTCGGGAAAACGGCAAATTCTCTCAAGCTCGCACTTTATACCTTATCGCCCTACATGGGGCCTGTCAACTAGCACCCGCCAATCTATTGGCCATCGGGCATTTAAGGCATAGCTTGCACACATATTCAGGCATAATCCTCACTGCCTCATAGTGCAAGAGGTTCCATCGACTAATCAATAGCCAGTCGTAGAGAGAGAGATGTAAATCAACGCTGGTGTTTCTGGCACACAATAGAAAATTTAATGTGCATATCATGCAATACAAAGCTTAATATGGATAATTTGAATATACGTGTGTGTGTGTGTGTGTGTGAGGGGAGAGAGAGAGAGAGAGAGAGGGAGAGGATGCCAAGGATCAGTATTGCCATGTATCTGCCCAGCCTTCATAGAGGTGCCATCCAGCTGTGGGACCAATGTTCGGGAAAAATGTGTCTCAGCTTAATATCGTGTCATTTTCAATTTCCAAAATGCCGATTGAGTGCAAGGGGAAAAGGAGAAATTTTGCCCCAAAACAGAGAAAATAGTGTAGAAACTTGAAAAAGTAACCTAATTTTTAAAAATTTTCTCTTGGCAAATTCAAGGAAAGGAATTTTGTATGTTTGAAAAAATGATTTTTCCCGAACACTTTGTGGGACTACCAATCTGATACCCTCCTCCACTCCTTCCATAATGCCCACTATGGCCAACCTATGGGCATATGCCACAATCGATGAATTCCAAGGTACGATGCTCGAGAGGAAAGTTGTTTTTAGCAGATCCGGAGCAAGGGTAGATCCCAAAAAACCAAAATGGTCCTTGTTTCTACAATGCACATAATCGACCATGCCAGATCAAGATCGCCCCTATTGTTGGAGATGAGAAGCCCGTGGAAGGGGAATAGAGAGAGAGAGAGAGAGAGAGAGAGAGAGAGAGAGAGAGAGAGAGAGAGAGAGAGAGAGAGAGAGAGAGAGAGAGAGAGAGAGAGAGAGAGTGCTCTATCAACGCAACAGTGTAGACTCACTGTAGAGAGAGAGAGAGAATGCTTTGTCAACGCAACAGTGTATAATCACTATAGAGAGAGCAAGAGTGTGTATGCAGGTGGACTCTGAAGTCTATTGTGATGCTTGCTCATTTGAATGCAGCGTATGTAGTCTAAAGAAATCAGTGATCTCCCTCTGTGAGTGTCTCCTACTGTTGGGTCTCCTAAAGAGGCTCTCTCTACCAGCTCCATTTAAAATAGTCCAAGGAATCTTTGATCTTGGTATCTCATAACTTTGGCGAGTGTTCCAAAACCCTCTTTGAATAGGCAGTGGAAGCAAGGGGTTTGAGGGTAAGAGGGGCCATGCCGCCGCTGAAGGCGGTGCCGTTTTATACTAGTCTTTATTAAAGGGTTTTTAATTTCCTATAGAGTTATGTCCCAAACAACCTTTGAACACTTTTCCTTCCCCAATTTTACATAGAATTTGAAAAGCAACCCATGTACCATTTTTAACTAGTCCTAATTCCCAATCCTAAGTTAAGGATAAAGGAAACAAGTAACAAAAGTACTAAAAGGTCATCCAAGCATCTTCTCAATAAGAAAACGGGCTCAATCCTTGATATGATGGTCGCTCCGAAACGAAAAGAACTCGTAAAGAAAGCCATAATGGCTCACATACTCGGGTGGCGGGCTCTTCCCATACACTCAAACTGAATTACGGCACCTAGCCCTATGCCATGTTTGGAACATATGTGACAAGTTTTCCAATAATGCATGCCAATATCCATTGAAACCAAAATAGGCCTGTACCCATGTCTTTTTAATAAGAATCTTGAAAGATCCCTTGGACTAAGGGTACCCCGACACGAGAGGGGGTTATCCTTTTTTGCTTTACTCCCTCCAAACCGCACATGTAAAAAATTACCCCCATTCCCTTTTTGGCGTGCCCAAAGGGAAAAGGCTATAGAGATTCCTTCTCTTTTTGCTGACTAAAATAGAAAAAAAAATATGTTGTATTTTCATACATTTTTTGGTAGGCCAAAAATGGTGATTGGTTGAAATAAGATAGTAGGCACTCGTTTAACATTTAACTAAAGAGTGTGTAAATCTAATGATGGACAGGTCTTTAATTTTGAAATATGAAGTGAATGCTCATTTACAAGGAAAGGAGCCATAGTGAGCACTCATGAGAGAGTTATAGGTGGTGGTTCTTTTCTTTTAAAAGTACTCACATAAGAGATTTTTTCAGGATCCTTTATTCAATTGCAATGTGCTCTAAAACATAGTCCTTTTTTTGTGCAATCTATAGGAGCAAGTGTGATGTGTGTAAAGGTTTCCAGATGCACCGAAGTGGTGGTGAATCTTATCTTTAAATCATAAGTGACGCTCTACAATTTTTTGGGTCATCACAAAAAGACGTTCACACATGGAAACATGATTCTTTGAAGTTTAAAGTAGGGTGGATGGATGAGTGACTCTCTGTAGATTTGCAAGATTTGTAACATAGCTCGTGCATCATCCCTCCTGTGCGTCACTTATGTGTGTAGTTCTCGCTCTCTCTCTCTCTCTCTCTCTCTCTCTCTCTCTCTCTCTCTCTCCCTCCCTCTCTCTCTCTCTCTCTCTATCTTCAGACCTTGAGTCGGGATCGGCATATACACATAAGAAAGGCCCATGAGCGGGTGCATTGCGCTAGCTCAGAGAGCTCCTCCATTAGGCCTAGTGCTAAGTCTATGTCACTTTTGATTTTATCTCAGAACAGTATCTTGCAGGAGTTGTCCCAAGAAAATGCGCTCCCCTGCCATTGTTGAATTATTCCAAGATCTTGATCTCTCGCAACTTCCCTTGGACTCCTTCAACGTCAGCACCCTCTTTCCTCCTCTCTCTCATCACCGCTCTCAAGAGCTCTTATCAGTTTGCTACATGATACAAGCGTCTTTAGGGGTCGTGCAAGGGAACAATGGCTGGTGCCATGATGGAAAAGGTTGCAGCCGAGGGCTCCAGGGATGTTGATGGCGATATTGTGCATGAAGAGCGGATGGAAACTGTGTCAACTGTGGAAATAAAGAGATGGATCCTCTTATTGTGTGTCTTACCCCTATACATGCAATATGTCATATGTGCATGAGTTTGAGGATCAAATCTTGTTCCCACAGTAGCTACACAGTGCATCCTTGCTTTGGTGCCATTTTTGCTAGAGAGAATCTAGTAGTAGATTCTGAGGTAGATGCGACCAGACTACCTGCCCTAGAAAGAGAGTGTGTGAATCTGGTAGTAGAGTACTAAGGTGAGGGTTGCAATGGGGTACACACAAGCCAATCGATCACGAGCTCGAGGTAACATGCGGAGTGCAAGGGCCAGGTTGCAGGGACTTTGGTGGAAGCACGTACTAGAGTGAATGCAGAGGTCGTGGGCAAGCAAGGCAATGTAGTGTAGGCAAAGCGAGGGCTCCATATGGATTTGACCCTGGCGTATCTGGTTGTTTCATGCGAGGGACTACCTATCTCAAGGATGGAGCACACTAGAAAGAATGAGTTGCAATTGATCAACAAGAGACTGTGTTTAAACCCTAGTGCTACTTCAGTAGCTGCTCGGAATCCCACTACTTCAGAATCGTAGTTCTCATTAGCCTTTGCTATAGAAAACTTGTTTATTAAAGGCGAAGCTGTATAGCTTATGAGGATAGAGAGGGAGAGTGAATGAGCGAAGGGTATGGGGCTCTAGAGTAGGCTTATGAAGATAGAGAGAGAGAGAGAGAGAGAGAGAGAGAGAGAGAGAGAGAGAGCGAGTGAGAAGGAGCAAAGGGTAGGGGCAGTAGAGAGACCCCAAGGAGAGGTGTCCTTTGGGCTCCCTGCTCACAGTTTGTTTGGTCCCATGCTCTCTTTCTTGCACTTGTGAACCTAATCTTTACGCTTCCCGTCCCCATTCATGCAACAAGTGTTCTTCTTGATTTCAATGGCATGCGCACTACACTATGCGAAATATAATGTATGTTTATCTTGTTGAAAAATTGAACCCGTAGTTGTGCCTCATTGCTTGTTACACGAGAAGACATAAAGACTACATCCATTGCATGCGTCGGACAGCTTGGCAATGAGGCAACATCTGATCACAGATTAGCTAGTGCAAGGACGCTTTAAAGAGAAGAAAATGCTAAATTGCGACAAGAACAATTGCTTAGGGTCATTCCCATCAATTACTACAAGACGTCGTGCAGAAATCGGTGCAAGTACCGATGAAATAAAGTTACTTTCTAAACTAAAAAGCGTTGAAATAGGCCTCGGAAGAGACCGGTATCATAGCGTCGGTATGACCATCGGTATAGCTTACGTCAGAATAAAACTTCAAATACGCGTCCAATAGACAACTAATAAAGACTAGTATTTGTATAGTATATTCTGATGCTCATACTGTTGCCTTTACCGACGCTCATACCGTTGCCTGTACCGACGACCAAATCTGCAAAATTTTTTTGGGTAGAGAGAGTTGGGAACTAATGTTGCATGTACTGCAGCAAAAGAAAACAGCCCTCTCCGCCCAAAGGAAGAGTGCACAAGCAACTGCACTCCACCTACAAGCTGACACTAAAGAGCGAGTGTATGGCAATCAGCAAAATTGTAAGAATAACATAATATGTTAACATAATTAAAACATGAGTCGAAAATTGTAAAACCATAAACATAACATGTTTGACATACCATAACCTGTTTTTCATACCATAAACATAACAGCCATACCATCGCATAACCATAACCTTAACCATCACATGATTGCTATACCATCATAGCAAAACCATAACCGTCACCTGATTGCCATACCATCATTGCACAACCATAACCATAACCAAAACCATAACCATAACCATCACATGATTTCCATACCATCATAGCAAAACCATAATCCTAAGTTGACTATCAAACCTTAACCATAACATCTGTGCCATACCATAAACATAACCATAAACCATAAACATAAGCACTACAAAACTGTACATATGTACAATCACTAAGTGAGAAGACCCTCATGGTAATGCCTCGCAATCAACTTCCTCTCCCTCCTCATGCAGCTGGGTCAAAAGGGCCACAAGTCCATGCTTGTACCCATACTTCTCCTCTCGGCGTGTCGGAAGGCGCTTCACGGCAACTTCCTACAAAATTATGGTTTAATCATTAGATAAATCATAAAATAACATATATATCATCAATAATTTAAAGTATACGTATAATACTTACAAACTCATGTCAAAGTGTATCGTAGCCTCCACTCCCAAGATGTGATGCTCCAGCAAAGTGCTCTGGCTGCATCTCTCTGCTGATGAAATCTATCAGGATTGTCTTGTGTCTCTCGTGCAACCCCCGTCCACTCCTCTACGTCCAACCATGACGGCTTGGGACAGTCGTCATTGTACCTATCTCTCGCCTCTGACCCACGATGTGACATTGTGGACTTCGCCACGCTCAAAATCCAGTTGTTCGAGACTAGACCATACCCCTCTGCCGGCCTGTACTCTCTCTGAATGGCCTCGACGATGTAATTCTTTCTCTCAAGATCGAGGTTACCCAAATATCCATCACAGAGTGACCAAACTCAATCGTACAGAGCTATCGAATCCTCTGTCGCATGGCCTTTTTGACCCAATCTGCCACAACAATCCCATCCTTGCTCTGTACACCTTGCTAGGATCATGCTCGTGTGATCCCCAAGGTGTATGTGGTGTGCCGATCGGTGAACTATCTACTGAAGAGAGTGGTGGATGCTCTCTCGGTGGTGTGGACGCATCGGTAGAACCACTACCACATCAACCACCGCCTCCACAATGACGCCTACCTCGTCTCGAGGATGAACCACCCATTGGTGTAGCGGCAAACGAGTGCTAGGCGTAGGGGGCACACTAGACTGAGGTGTAGGGCCACTCGATGTAGGGACCACACTAGTCCCGAGCGTAGGGTCGGTCGTAGTAGGTCTAGAGGGACCTGCATCCCAAAGGTGCTTTGCCATCGCGATCTGCTCTTGTGTGAACTGAGACAAAATCGAGACCATCTTCTCGGGTGACATGCCGGCCGGAGTGACAGGAAAAATAAAACTAGGAGAGTATGGCTCATCGTCATCGCACATGGCTAATCATACACAAACAACACCCACAAAATACATTAGTTTACATAAGGAATGCTTAATCAATACAAATAACAAATCAACGAAACTGCTACACAAATGACAACATCTAAAGTATATTGTAGACTAATAAAAAGAGCTTTACAAAAGGTTTCCTAGAAAAAGTCATTAGTTAATTTCTCATCCTCTATGAGATCTGATGCACCAAAGATTTCTATCTCAATCTGTACTTCTGCATCTTCATCATCAAACTCTACTTCTTCGTTGCTCTCCGCATCAGCTTCACTATTTGACACCTCATCTCTAGGTTCAGAAAATTGCTCAATGCTGACATCCACCTCAAAATCTAAACTTAAAGTTGGAGTCGGTCATGTGCTTTGTTCATGAATCACCTCTTTGACCTCAACATCCAATCCTTCATACACTTGCTTGCTACGTGGAGCAACTTGAACGACATAGAGCCAGCATGGTTTAGATAGATCATTATCATCATTTCCTGTCCATAGTGGATCGTGTATGAACACAACTTGTTCACAATGCTGCGGAAGTACGAATGTATCCCGCACATCTGTCCACACCCGCCTAGAGTTCACTTGAATCAATTGAAGGAACTGTGCAGGAGAGAAGAGGAAGGAGAAGAGCACACGACACACAGATATGGGTGGGGAGACTCAATCAGTGAGCATCCCCCTATACACTTATGCTATGTATAAGGTATACAAGTCAGTGGGCACCCAGACTCTGGGCGGCCGGGCAAGGCACATGCGCCTATACCCCAACAGCCTCCCACTTAAAGGTGACTGTGCCTTTAAGCAAGGGAACCTAGTCTAAAGACTACAAAAGGCGACAGAAAGTCGCTCTCAACCGATGCCCACTGGCTGGCAGTGATCGTGTGCATCCGGCTGTCTTGCTCCCGTGTAAGTCCATACACCACCAGACGTACCGCACACGTACTGCAAGTATGTACGCAATACATGCATATCTCCCTCATGCACTATGCCATTATCAGTCAACAAACGACTGACAACCCTGACTACAAATAGTCCCACTACAGCTATGATATCGGGTCTCAAGATCAGCATCTCATACATGAGACCACCGAATGCCGATGCAATGCTAGCGGACCTTGCTAGCTCTACAGAGCATGCATCAACATATATATCCCTGGCAATAGGCATCTCTGACTGACAAGGCGTGTCAGCCACATTCATCTCCTGACTGTCCGCAAAAGACGCATCAACCTGTCATGCAACCTCAGAACAAACCAGCTGCTCTAGGTGTCTGCTGGAAGACATATCCTGCACAACCATATCCCCATGCTCACTATCGATCATAGAAAGGAATGATTGCATAATCGCTGACGTCTCGGACTCCTCTGCAATCATCCATTGTAAACATGACCACTCAATCTGCTGTGACTCACTAGAGCTCTCGTGCTCTAACTCCTTATGCATAGACTCTTGCACAACTGACTCCTGTCGTGACTCACTAGAGCAAGACCACTCTACCTGTCTATCCTGCATAGAAGTATCTCGCACAACTGACTCTCTGCTTTACTCAGTCACTAGCAAAGCATGCGTGTCTGACTCTGTCACCTCTCTGTGTGACTGCTCAAGTCGTGCCCCAACTGTGTGCACAACGAGCTCACTACTCTGCACTCCATGCAAAGCACCCTGCAACCTATGAGCAAAAGAGATTGTCCGGGTCTCTCGCTCTCTGCATGGCTGTAACAAGATTGAGACTCAACCATCTAGCACCAGTAATACGTGCAATGGGTACCATGTGCCAACTCTAGCACCTCTCGCAATCACCAGCGAACCCAAATGCAATGCAAAAGATCGCTCAAGCAACGATACCTGACATCCACTATCTCTGAGCTGACCAACGGAGATCAAACTCATCGTCAAATATGGCACATGACTCACATCTCTGAGCACGTACGATGCACCGCTCGATAATGACAGTCTCACATCTCCTGAACCATCAATCTCATGCAGTGACCCATCTACCAATCGCACACTATCATGCACTCTGCTAGAATAGCTACTGAACCATTCACGATACGGAGTGACATGAAAAGTAGCATCCTTGTCTAGCACCCACTACAAAAGAAGTGCACTATCCTCAGACGTCAAAAAATTAGGAGTAATACAGGAAGCAAATGTAACCTCACTGTCACTCTCAAGGGGTTCACCATTCAAGACTTCCCTACATAACGTGCGTTCATGGGGTATTAAAAAAACCCCTCTTTTAACATTTCTAAATGAATAAAATGACCCCTTATTTTTGGAATTTTTGCCAGAATTCAATATAAAAACCCCTTATTTTAACGTATCTCTATTAAATTGCCTAATTTTTTAGCATTTTAAAACCCCTCCTTTCGAACTCACGTTATACATTAACATGATTACATAGTGCATCCCCCGAGCTGTCACTAGGGTACTCAGACACTGTATCTGATCTTGTAACTGTCAAGTCAACGGAGCCTATAGCATCTACTGCATCCTTGAGACTAGCCTGTCTCTTGCGCTGTCTCATACGACAAAAGCATCGCTGTCTAATGTGCCCTGTGTGACTACAATGCCAACATCTCAACTGTCGACACGAACGAGAACGCTGTCTCTCATGAGTCATTGTCCTAGACTCGAAAGTCTCACACATATTGACTACTATAAGTGAATGTCAAAAATAAGCAAGAGCTGCAACTCTACTCTAGGTACGGTAGCAATGAAATGCACTCAAGTAATCCAAAAGAAGCAACCTGCAACGAGAAAATGCTCTTAAAAAAAAGAGCTCACCAGCACCTACAATGCTCATGCGAATCCACGCATAAAATCTCTCGCAGTAGTGTAACCACACTATGCTCCACAAATGACAATGATGCAAATCCCAAATGCCAAGTGTACAAGGCTCTTGTAGAGTAAACCAAGCTCTTGTATGGATGTAAAATATGGCTGCAAATCAGCCCCAAAACAGTCCCAAAATTCAGCTCTTAAACAGCTGCATAAGCAAGTCACAAACGTGTCCCAGATCAGCCTACAATTGAGTCATACATGGACACCTGCAAAGAGGAAAAAATAGCTGAAAATTCAGCGCCCAAATAAGCCCTCAAACCTGCCTGTAAACTTGTAAACCAGCTGAAACCTGCTGAAAAACCTCAAGCCATTAGTGCTCGAATCCGGCTACCTAGCTCGTAGCCACACAAGTATACATCACAATATTCACTCTTGTGAGTGTGCCAAGATAACTGTACGTATGTCAAACCGTGAGCTAATCACCAAGCCCACACTGTGCGGTATCGATGCATACATGCACTAAGCTCCCACGTGCAGAGAACACCACACGTAATCACTGAGTGCAATCGCAATCACAACCTGGATCGCATCAACTTATGCGCATAAAACTCCTAGAACATTTTTGATAGAGTTTCGACGCACAATGGCTATCAACACAAAATAACCATTGTCCTACAAGCTCAATACAATGAGCAATCAATGCGCATCAAACTACACTCAACATACATGCATAAGCTCTGCAAACCTGTGTCCAACAAATTCTCACAAAGGGTACCACAGGTGACCATACATATCATCCACAAACAACCTCTACACTTGCTCACAAGATCTACTGCTCACCACATAAGCATACATAGAGCATTACCCGCTCAAAGACCATGTATGCAAGCCACAACACTGCAGAAGAACCACTGAACTGCAACTGGCAACACCTCTGGGAGTACTAGA
Source organism: Adiantum capillus-veneris (assembly GCF_014529385.1). Classification (NCBI taxonomy): domain Eukaryota; kingdom Viridiplantae; phylum Streptophyta; class Polypodiopsida; order Polypodiales; family Pteridaceae; genus Adiantum; species Adiantum capillus-veneris. The sequence goes on from NC_140960.1 coordinate 92,788,238, forward strand.
CTCAACCTATACCTGGGAGTCAAACCCAATCTTGTAACACCTGTAAATGCTCACAATCGGGCAAATCAAACCAATCCACCTCCTGCTTGCCAATCTACACAAGATGGGTTTCTTTGCGGCGGCTAAAACCTATCTTTTGATGTAGTGCTCAGAACGAAATTCTAAGGGCATAAACAGCTTCAAAAGGGAGGTAAAACCGTAGGTCCCCTGATGGAAATGCTCCCAGAACGCCGAGTGTGAATTTCCAAGCTCTGGATCCAGAATCTGCCTGAAAAGTGGGCGCGCACGCGATTACGCAACAACGCACTGAAATTGGCTCTAATAGCAATTGAAGGAACTGTGCAGGAGAGAAGAGGAAGGAGAAGAGCACACGACACACACTTGCATTAGGGCCACTTGTAAAAACTTTGAACCTCTTGACATCAAAGATAAACATATCAAACTTTCTAAAGCTAATCTTCAAGATGTCTTGTATGTAGCCAAAGTATTCAAGCTAGCTAGTCTCTGTGTTCTCATCCCTGGCACTACTCCTACTTTCTTGGATGAAGCTTACCCTAACACCACCATCAAAAGTGACCCTTTTTTCATCAATCCTTGCACTTTGAAGTGCTTCCCATGCGACCACAAAGCTCCATATTTGTGATACTGCAATCACAAAATTGAAACACACTAAAAGTTATAAAAGCAAACTAATCTTCATGTGGATCTTGAAAAGGAAGTTGTGAAATATACATGCCAATCGCAACCCCTTGACATCTCCTCTTCCTCTTCAGTAATCATCACTACATTCCTCTTTGCCTATGAGAGTGTCGCATCTAACCACCGCCCAGTTGGAAAGTCAGGCAATTTTTGAAGATGATCTGGAAAAGGAAGGTTTTTAGTTGCACGATTGCGCTTGAATTGCAGGCGATCTGTCAAACATTGTTGCTTTTCCCCTTCGTGCCTCTCTAGCCACTTTTGCATGATGTCTGGGTTGAGAAGGCAAAATCTCGTAACCTTTTCTTGCACTGTGATGTCCATCTTCCTAACGATGCCTTGTCCCTGCAGCTCATCCCCTGTCACCTTGACGTTGACCTCAGTAGTCCATATTCGGGGCATCTCTGGATCAATCGAGACCAAAAATTCATTGATGAGGACAAGAGACTCTTGTACAAGCCATCCTTCGGTCATATTGCTACCCTTGGGGCGAGCCCTTTGACGAACAAACCCCTTTAAAGTCTTCATAAATCTCTCCAAGAAGAACATCCACCTGCTATGGACCACCCCAGCAACTGCAACTTCATCAACCACATGCGCAAGTACATGCATTTGGATGGTAAGAATGTTTGTTGGAAAGTACTTCTCCACCATGCACACTGCTTCAATAGCATTTAAGCGTGTTGCATCGATGTTGTCTTCTCTTATCTCTTTTGAACTGATCCAACGTACCAACTCACTAATTTTGTAGATTTTTCTTCTAATGTCATCTGCCAAACAACCCTTTATGGAAATTGGTAAGATGACCTGTAAAAATTTGTGCCAATTGTGGAACTTAATACCACTAAGATTGTCATCTCTCGTAAAAGCCGTTTCAAAACATCGCATGCACCCTGTGGGAGTCTTGAATGATGATATAGTCTTCCTCACTTGTTGCTCTTCTACGCGACTCAGAACCCATAGACCTTTTGGTATAGACCACCTTCCATTGGGTTTAAGTCGAGGCCACATCTCTCGCATTTGACCCACAGCTTGCAGGTCATCTCTTTGGGCCTTGCTCTCCCTTTTTCCAATGATGGTCTTCCAGATGATCTCCCCCACATTCTTGAAGATGTGCATTAGGTCGAGCAAATGATTAATCAGCAGGTCACTCCAGTATGGGAGATCATGGAAAATAGAAAGCCTTTTCATTCCAAGTAGCATCCAATCTCCCCTCTCCAGCCACATGTTTTTGCAATCGCTCGCTTTCAGTGGATGCATATCATGTTTGCATATTTTTGGTCCACGTAGCTCATGTCCTTCAGAAAAAAATCTACCATGCTCCTCGTAAATTGTCTTTCTCAAATGCTCAGAGCGATGGAAGCCAAGTCGAGGACCACATTTTGGACATGCATGATTGCTCGAGTAACTCAAGCCTAAAATATCACAAAATTAAAATATAAAAGCGTTGAGATAGCCATGAATCACATGTGTGTGAGAATTTTAAAGGCACTTACTTGAGCACTCACCGAAGCGTGGCCAATCGTGCATGGTCCACACAAGAATTCCTTGCACATGTACATTCCGTCGTTCGATTGGTTGGGACATAGCAACCACACCAATTCCTGTCCACAAGATTTGGAGATATTCTATAAGTGGTGCCAGATAGACGTCCATGTTCTTTGCTTTGTGATTCCATGGGACGGTCAATGACAACAACAGATGGCCCTTCTTGATAGCGAGCCATGGTGGAAAATTATAATTATCCAGACAAATAGGCCACGTGCTCCATGAAGAACTCCGTAATCCAAGTGGGTTTACTCCGTCCATTGCTAGACCAAAGCGGATACATCGAGGCTCATTCTTAAATGTAGGACAACTTTCCTCTATGTGCTTCCATGCACGAGAGTCAGCAGGTTCCCGCATAACATCATCTGTTGATCTAGTATTTGAGTGCCATGTCATGAAAGCGGCTATGGACTTGCACCTGAACATGCTCTTTATTCTTGAAATGATAGGAAAGTGTCGAAGGACCTTTGCAGGGATAAATTTTCCTCCTTGTACCTGTTTGATCCACAATTGGGACACTGTTTGAAGTCTGTGTGCACTTTCAAAGTTTGATTGCGTTTTTTCAACTATTTTCTAATAGCTCTAACAACCTCACATTCTCTAGCCAGGCCCGATCCCCGCACACCTCGGTCTAGAGGTACACGGAAACTAGGACAACAGGGTAATAATCCCATCTTTATTGTTCAATGACTATATGTTAAGGTTCTTGAAGTCTATGTGCACTTTTGAAGTCCGATTGTGTTTTTTCTACTATTAATTTGACGCTAGCTCTAACCTAACCTATAACAGAAACCTAACTTATAACTTAAACCTAACCTATAACCTAACCTAACCAAAGTCTGTTTGCGTTTTTAGAAGTACACGAGTCATCTTCGTAGTCCGATTGTATTTTTTCTACTATTAATTTGACGCTAGCTCTAACCTAACCTATAAGCATTATGCCTAACCTATAATCTAACATAACCTAAAACCTATACCTAACCTAACTTAATGTAACCTAACTTATAACTTAAACATAACCTATAACCTAACCTAACCAAAGTCCGTTTGTGTTTTTAAAAGTACACGAATCATCATCGAAGTCCGTTTGTATTTTTTTGACTATTAATTTGTCGATAGCTCTCACCTAACCTATAAGCTAAACCTAACCTACCCTAACCTAACCTAACCTAACATAAAAATAACACAGTGATGAGGCATTTAGCAAAACGACAAGCCATACAGCTTGTCTACAATGCATATGCAATGTGGGTAACCTCTATGGCTTGCCAATTTAGCAAACAACTCACCATTGTGTTGTTTTTAGAGTTGCGAAGCGATTTTATGGCGTGAAAACTACTCGCGGACATATAGACAACACAATGTCGAGCCGTTGGAAATATGGCAAGCCATAGAGCTTGCTCACAATGCATATGCCTTGTGGGCAAGATTTATGGCTTGCCGTATTGCCAAACGGATCGCCATTGTGTTGTTTTTAAGGACACGAGGCAATTTTAGTGCTTGAAAATCGCTCACAAACATATAGACAACACAATGACCAGCCATTGGCAATATGGCAAGCAATAGAGCTTGCCCACAATGCATATGCATTGTGGGCAAGTTCTATGGCTTTCTGTTTTGCCAAACGGATCTCCATTGTGTTGTTTTTAGGGCTGCTTAGCTATTTTAGGGTTTGAAAATCGCTTGCGATCCTAAAAACAACATAATGGCAAGCCTTTTGGCAATACGGAAAGCCATAGAGCTTGGCCTCAATGCATATGCCTTGTGGGTAAGTTTTATGGCTTGCCATATTGCGAAACGAATCGCCATTGTGTTGTTTTTAGGGACACAAGGTAATTTTAGCGCTTGAAAATCGCTCGTAAACATATAGACAACACCATGGCGAGCCATTTGGCAATACGGCAAGCCATAAAGCTTGCCCACAATGCATATGCATTGTAAGCAAGATCTATGGCTTACCGTATTGTCAAAAGGCTTGCCATTGTGTTGTTTTTAGGACCGCTTAGCTATTTTAGGATTTGAAAACCACTTGGAGACATATAAAAAACACAATGGCGAGCCGTTTGGCAATACGTCAAGCCATAGAGCTTGCCCACAACACATATGCATTATGGGCAAGCTCTATGGCTTGTCGTATTGCCAAACAGTTCGCCGTGGTGTTATTTTCAAGGCTGCTTAGTTATTTTAGGACTTGAAAATCGCTCACGGACATATAAACAACACAATGGCGAGCCGTTGGCAATACGGAAAGTCATAAAGCTTGCCCACAATGCATATGTGTTGTGGGTAAGCTTTATGGTTTATCGTATTGACGAACAGATCGCCATTGTGTTGTTTTTAATATGCGATGTGGGTAAGCTCTATGGCTTGCCGTATTGTCGAACGTAGCTTAACTTAACCTAACCTAATGTAGCTTAACCTAACCTAACCTAACCTAACCTAATCTAACCTAACGTAGCTAAATCTAACGTAGATTAACTTAACCTAACCTAGCATATAAGATAACCTAACTTAACTTAACGTAGCTTAACCTAACCTAACCTAATAAAACTTAACATAATGTACCTTAACTTAATCTAACCTAACGTATAAGATAAGTAACTTAACGTATAAGCTAACCTAACAATGTAGTTTAACTTAGTGTAACCTAACGTATAAGATAACCTAATCTAACCTAATTTAACTTAGCTTATAACCTAAAATTAACCTAAAACATAAACTCCATCAATTGCATAATTTCAAAAACGACATAATTCAAAAAAAAAATCTTCAAAATAAGATTTTTTCATAAACCAAAACATTTTTTTTTCATAATTTAAAATAAAATTTCACATCACAAACCATAATTTCTTTTAAAACATCCAAAGTTCAAACCATGAATTTTGTTTTTATTAATATACAAAGTAATTTAAATAAATTTAATATGCATTTAAATGTTCGAGCACTCACATTCGTTCTATTTGAGCAATGAAAGTTGTTGTAAAAGTTCTGGAAACTACAAAAACGCACACACAAACACAAAGTTAAACCATAAACCCTTAATCTACAAGTAAACATAAAAACAATCTCACCTTAGTATTACGCCCTAACCCACGAACAAGATTAGCACTTTCGACGGCTTGTTTCGCACCAGATCTGTGAGAGATGGGGAAGAAGAGAGCTTGAGAAAACGTCCAAGAACAAGAGAAATGCGCAGAGAAAGCCCGCGGTTTTGTTTTTTGCAGGTGCGGTCAATATAGATGTCGGCTTAAGCGTCGGAACAGCTGCCGAATGTCAATTCACGCTATCGTCGGAATAAACATCAAAAATTTGAAAATCTAATTTTTTTCAAAACCTTAGCTTACCAACGCTCGCCAGCGACGCTGGTAATGTGGCACCGGAATTCAAGTGACCTCTTGTAGTGAATTTCTAGCGCTTTGTGTTGACTTTATTGTAATGCAGATTGTGAAAATTTGAGTGGTTATGCATTTGAGGTCTATGGAAGAATGACATTTTGAATCACAAACATCGTGTTTTGTAACTTGAAATCAACTTTTATTAGGTAAGCCTCGTGATTTTATTATTGTTTTTCCCTTAAAAAAATTTAATCTTAATTTATTTGCTAAATCATTAATTAAATATATAATTATTGTGCTTGTCTATCATTTGACCTCTAGGCAGGCCTTGTGATTCTATCACTTGTTACTCTCACAATCACATGTGAAGAAAGAAACATTAAGTGGAAGAGAGTGAAAGGAAATGCTTCTCAAAAGATGTGCAAATCGGGATGTGACTAGTAAAAAATGGTTTTTTCCATGCAAGAAACGTACATGTAGAACGATTTGAAACTTAGAATAAACAATCTTTTTTTATTCTTTAAATTGGGGAGAAATCTATGTGAAGAATCCAAAGAATATATTTGCTTGTTATCCCTTCTGTGAAGCTCACAAGGCTAATTGCACCTCTTTGGGCTACAGTTGCTCTACCCCCCACCCAAATAACAATTTACCCCTCACCTCTCGTGTGAATGTAAAATGAAGGGGTAAAAAATCTTTGGATAATCGATTACCCCTCTCCGTGTGAGGGGCCTCTAAGAGAAAGGGAAAAGAAAAGGAAAAACTTTTCCTTTATTGATTTGATAAGTTAAGTTGGTGGGGGAGTGCTCAAAGGTAATGAAGTGAAACAGATGAAAAATTCACGAGGCCTGCTTCCCTTAGAGATGAGATTGCTAGAACTCGTTCTTCTAAGAGTTTTGTAGTCTTGAACCAAGAAAGAATGCTCAACCTAATCTATAGAGAGACACCAAGAAAAGATTAGCCTATGGTTTTGTTGTTGTTGTGAGTTTGAACGTTCAGGATACGGCCAAGCTTGGTAGATCTGACAAACAATGTCTTCTTTGAGTAGAACTGACAAATGATGGCTTCTCTGAGTAGCGATGCCGATGGCTCTGAGTAGATGAGGGTAAGTAAAGCGGACGCGTTTAGGTGATCGAGCAGAGGATATTTGTTTTTTGTTTTGATTTGCTAGTTGTGCAGGTCCTATGCCTGATAGGGTAGGCTTTATCGCTTTTGTTTAAGCCCAGGTGCCTCGCGAGCTGCTCTTGCTTGAGTTCTAGCAAGACGGTACTCCCCCCCCCCCCCCCCCCCCACCCCACTACTGCTTTGGCGGTTATTAACTTCTGCTTGCGATTATTATCTTTTTGAGAAGACAATTATTAACACTACCCGCGATTATTTGCCTTAATAAGAGCCTACCTTGTAAGAGATTGTGCATGTGGAGAATTAGAGAGTAAGCTTTGTGCGAGACCGTGAGCTGAGCAACACACACGGTGTGGTAAGCAGCAAAGCAGTGCATCCCCCCCACCATACTACAACGAATATTGTATTTGGTGATTATTATCAATGATTATTACCCTGTGTGTAACTTGGTGTCGGTGAGGATTGTCATAGTGCCATGGTGAGCTCCTCTAAGCCGTCCTACGTCAAAGCAATGTCAGGCAAGGAACAACCCGACGCTCTCAAGGCTATCGAGCCGACAGGCATCCTCGTGAAACCGAGCGCCGATGATAGCGGTCAAAGCTCCCTTATTAATCTGAGTAAGGAGGAACTGAAACAAAGAAAGACGCAGGTGGAAAAAGACCCAGCGGCAATCTTGTGTGCACTATCGTCGAACAAAAGGGTGCATGAAGATTCGGCGTTGCAAGAGGATGTTGTTAAAGTGGCCAAAGGGGACAGAGCTTTCCAAGCACTTAAGAAGGCGCTCCCACAGCGTGTCGAGGTGGAAGATGCCGTTACGGTGGTTGTTTCCCCTACCATAGTGAAAAAAAAACTGGTGGAGGTAGCAAATTCCACTCTGGTTTTTGGGTTTATGGGGAGAGTTCCCAATAGAATTGAGCTCTGTAATTGGCTTAGCTGTCCACTGGTGTTGAATAAACACGGCTCGGTAATATTCACCCAATATATAGCAAAAGGATTCGTGTCAGTTCAGTTCAAGGATAGTGCAATAGTTGAGAAGGTTTTGGTGAAAAGCCAGCTGTCCTTCAATCGTGCGCCGGTGTGCGTGCTCCCTTGGGAACCTCTGTTTGAATCTAATGAGGTATTCAAGGATCTCTGCCCAGTATGGGTGGAATTTGGCAACCTCCCAATATGGCTTAGGAAGAACTTGAAGGACCTCGCAGCCTCCCTTGGTGATCCATTGTTTGTCCCATCTGTGAGAGCCTCGGGGGTAGCAGCAAACAAGGTCTGTATCTGATGGTATCTGAGAAAGCCACAACCAAAGAACTTGGTGGTCAATATTGGGGCACTACAAGAGGTTGTGTGTACTTGTGATGCTGTTAGCGATGGAAATACATTGGGTTTTTATACTTCCCAGTGTTGCTAAGACCGTCGCTAACATTGTCGATACAGGAACGTCGCTATGAGCGTCGCTATAATCGTCGCTATAGCCGTCGCTATATAGAGACACCTATAACGACGTTTATAGCGACGCTATAGAGCCTTATACAGTGACGCTCATAGCGAGGCCCCAAGAGAAAAACATTTTGGTGGTGCCCTGCCACCCATCAACCATATTGAATGTTTCAATAATTGAGTAAACCTAAATGAATCCAAGATAAGCCCAGATTCACCTTTGAAAGAAAGTGCGAGCTTAGATATAGACCCAAAGTAGTCACCCACAAGACAATATAACCATTAACTCCATCATCCATAGTATTGTTTGCAAAATAAAGATACAAAACTGACAAAAGTAAATTGATGAAAGTAAATCAATGACAAATGTATACATTATAGGCAAATTTACTTGATTGTTAAACTTTGCAAATGTATTAGTTACAACACCATTGTCATTATTGAAAAAATATACATGGTTTTCCAATAGTTACAAAAAGACGTATAAACGTCATCTCATGATACATATGCTATGACAAAAGGAAACTAATGATATCTAGATACGGCTAGACTGACATCGTCTAATTAGACGTCTCATCGCGTCCAAGTGGCGTATCTGTCGGATTCTGCAAAAAAAACAATAAGACAGCTTTCTGTAAGTATAAACATATAATTTATAAAACAATACAACAAATAGAAAAAAGTAAACCCTAATACTAACCATGTCACTGCGAGAAATCAGAATGTCCATCAGGGTGTTTAAGCCCTTTCTGCTGCGTACTCGCGCTCGTACTGTGTGGGGTCACGTCGTGTCATCGACCACTGTCAACACATATAAAGAATCCATTATGTTAGAATTTAAAAACCCCTAAACCCTAAACTATCAAACCTAAAGAGCACTGTGAAAACACTTACAAAATTGGCCTCAAATGATTTCCGCACGTCGCTTCCCAAGTGGTGCGAGCTCCTTGCCTCTACTCGCTCTTTGACTGACTCCTTTTATTGCTTCCACTTGTCGGGATTCTCGCGCGCTGCTTTCTTCGCATTCTTCCAATCTTCTTTGGCCAGCCAATCTGGTTTGTTCCACCCATGCTTGATTGCTTTTTGCACTTCTGAATGCTTGTGCTTGCAGTATTCGCGCATTCGAACCTTCATCAGGTCTTCGTTGAAGCGGTCATCCTGTGTTGAAACGAGAAACTTGTCATGCAGCATGTTGATGGCTCAGTCTTTAAAATCACTTGGTACTTCACTCCAAGTGTTTGGTATGTAGCGTCTAAACACCTGAGAGCAAAGACCGCGCATGCGCGAGATCATCTTCTTGCCTTCATCATCCAAGATGATGCCGTCGCTGAAGTCGACGGAGTAAGGCAAGCCCTCTCGCCGGTGACGCATGAACCTAGGTGTCCCGGCAGGGGTCTCTAGCGGCGTGTCCATGGTGGTACGGACGTCCGATGTCTCCACTGGAGTATAGGCCCCGAAGCGAGGAGTGTCCATTGGAGTGACTCCTGGAGGAGTAGCTAGTGGTGTGTGGCTGCTAGGAACGGCCATCAACCATGCAAAACCTGGTGTAGATGGCCATACCGTGGCTGGTGTGGGGGCGGGCAAAGAAGGGGAGGCTAAAGAGCCTCGTGGAACACGAGGCGGTGTCGAAGCATCAGCGGCGGCATCCCCACAACAACCGCCGCCGCCACCACTAGAGCGTCGGTGCCTAGACGAGTGTGAAGATCGTCTCGTTGACACTGAATGCTCCGAAAAAGAGGGAGACGCTAAAGGAGTAGGAACACGTGATGGTGCTTCAGATCGATGATGCTCCACGTACCACTGTCTCTACTGGGGTAACAAAGAAGAAAGAAACTCATCATCATCCATACCTACATTAAACACACGAACATTTAATCTTATTATTGAATGAATGGAGAAGAAAACATGGACAAGTAGAGAGAGAGAGAGAGGACTTGTTGAATTTCTTTAGAGAGATTTCGATGAATTTATGTGAATTTGTAAAAGCAGTGCGCTCCGGGTGCGATGGAGACTGAAGCTGCATCACGAAGGTCTACTCATAGAAGTTGCTTGCCCCAACACTAAATCTAATTGATCGGGTGAAAGAGACGCTGAGAAGCAGTAGTAGTGCTTCTTAGTGTCTCTTTCACCCGATCAACTAGATCTAGCGGTGGGACGAGAAGCATCTATATTGAGCAGACCTTTGCGATTGCAGCTTCAGTCTCCATTGCACTCGGAGCGCAGTGCTTCTCGTCCTTGCTTGTGAGAACATACCAAGAGCATACATACATGGAGTGGATGCAAAGACCATTAAATACATTGACGCAATGATGCATATAGACAGAAATGGATAAAAAGCCACGTGAATACAATGTATATTATAAATCGGAGAAAAATTGTTCAAATACAATATTTATGGCTTTAAGAGGTCTCTCTCTCTTCTCACAAAGCTCAGCATAACTTCCTATATCTATATAGAGCTCTCCGTTTAAACAGATGTCCTCCATTCATTTTGTAGATCCTCTGCATGCACCCCATAAAGAGTAGCATCTTGATGCTCGTCTGGCACCACCTCAGCGACTTCTGACTGAGCATCTTCTCCGATCTCCTCCATTGATGCCACTGTGATTGGCACATGGTAGCCTTCAGACGTCTGTGCACTACGAGGGGCTACCTCTATGACGTACCACCAGTTTAATGCAGACTTTGTAGGATGAAATATCACCTGCCAGAGCCATATAGCTTACATGAGAGCTTCCAAGCACATAACTTCTAAAATTGGATGTTAACTATTTACATACCTACTTGTTCACAATGCTCGGGTAGTACAAAAGTATCTCTTAGGTCAGTCCATTTCTTAGTTGAATCCACGTCAAGAAAACCAGACTCTCCTCTACGCACAATAGCGTTGCGACCCTCCATGATTATCTTGAATCATTGCACGTCGAACAAGTCGACAAAAAATCCTCTATAATCGATCCTCAAAATCTCTTGTAGCGTGCCGAAGTAAGTGAGTTCCGCCACCACAGGATCTGCATGAGAGGACCGTCGTCAACTAGACTTTTCAAATTTTGCCATGATTCCACAATCCTGAGTAAAATGCTTTTTGTCGATCCGTTTCACCCTAAAATGTCGACCTTTACACCATGATGTTGTGTATGACTTATACTACAACCAACAAAGATTATGAGTGGCCGTTCAAACATGTAGAAAGTCACTAGTTGTACATTGCAAACTTACCTTGTTCGCGCAACCCCGAGAGTACTCCCACTCCTCCTCAGTCACTTCTTCACCGCACTGTTGTGCGCTTTTCAATTGGTTGTGCATCCATCTTAAGCTCATGAATGTTGGTAGGCTCTCCAGACCCGTTGGATAGTGCATCGGTGGTCGTCTTCCCCGTCTACACTCGATTCGTGCCCTTTGTCGCTCTTGCTTTGCATCCTCATATTTTGAAATCCACTTTTGCATCACTGGATTGTGAAGCATGCAAAATCGGTTGATTTTAGCCTCTAGATCTTCCATCATCTTCTTCTCAACACCGAGATTGCACATGACAATCCCAGATATGCGCTCATCATCTATGGTTCACCATAGCATGTCCCGGGATTTATCAAATCCGTCTAGCTACTCTCCAATGTACACTAGGGACTCTGATACCAGCCAACCTTCTGCCATGCTACCCTCTCGACGTGCCTTCTGACGCACAAATCCCTTGAGCATTTTCATGAAACGTTCTAAAAAGAACATCCATCTCGAATGTACTGTGCCAGCTATTTCCACCTCATCAACTATGTGAACAAGAAGATGCGCCTGAATGGTTAGCATGGTAGTAGGAAAGTGTTTCTCAAACATGCACACAACCTCCGCAGCGTTTAGTTTGGTGAATGGTATGGAGTCTACGTTGATCTCCTTTTGTGAGATCCATTGCACCAACTTCGCAAGTTTGTATATTGTGTTACGGGCATCAAGAGACAAACATCCCTCAATGGCCTGTAATAGGTCACCTGAAACACATTTGCAATAGATCACCTGAAAAGCGTTGTGATGCTAGTGTCACTCCATCCAAACTTTGTCTGCATGTTGAGAAGAACCAGGAGAGCTTTCAATCTAGACACACATGCTCCATCATACAATGGCGTATTGGCTTCACTTTTCATATCATCATAGATAAGCCTTTCTGAATCCATGATCGTCTCAATCATTTCATCGATCTCGGGCTCAAACATTGCCTCGTTGGGAATGTGGTCTGCATGATCATCCCCCGAGCTGTCAGAGGCTACATCTTGTGGCCTCACATATGCTGCTTGACCAAAGCGCCTGCGAATACGTCTATTGGGTTTCAAGATTGCTGCATGTTGGCCAGCGTCAGAGTCCGACGAGTTATAATTGGCAGCAACTCGATCTATAATAGATGGATCAAACTTGCCAAATTCACAAACGTGCGTGCTGCAAAGAAATGTGTCTTGTTCGTCGCACAGCATGCTTGCATTGATTACAAGGACATAAGATCCTTGTTGAGAGATAGGTGTTTCGGTTCGACGGCCCCACATCCTTGTCACTACTCATAATGAGGGTGAAAACCTTATAACCTGGACATAAATTTAATCTTCTATTAGCATCCTCCGTCTTTTATCTCTCTCTCTCTCTCTCTCTCTCTCTCTCTCTCTCTCTCTCTCTCTCTCTCTCTCTCTCTCTCTCTCTCTCTTTGTTCACATTGTAAACTACCTAACATTCTCTCGTCATGTCCAATCCCCGCACACCTCGGTCTAGAGGTGCACGGAGATCAGAACCACCGGGTTATAATCTCGTCTTTATTGGTCAATGCCTATATTTGTGGGTACACACCCACGTCTACATGAAAGTGCATGTAGTGGACAAAACCCCTTTGCCTCTTCTCTAGCTGTAGCATTTCACAGCATCTTAACATCTTTTCATAGTAGGTCTTTGTTTGTAGCATGCAGGTACGCCATTCTTGCAATGTAGTTGATGCCTACTCATAGCACTTAGTTCTTACTCTAGATTTGACGGGCTGTGGTGTGTGTGTGTGTGTGTGTGTGTGTGTGTGTGTGTGTGTGTGTGTGACCCTTGGAATTGTCATCTTGCATCACTAACTTTTGTGTAGGCTCAATTTGCTCTTCCATTGGCTGATCATTACGGCTTATTGTATGGGAGTAGCACTCGAACATGTAGGTGGAATTGCTTGTGCGCATGGACTGTCGAGGCTGTGAGCGCAAGAAATTTTCTCATGTAGGAAAAGATTCTTTTTCAGTGTTTTTCATATGAGCAAGTGTTTTTCATACATTGCTTAACATCATGAGCTTTTTCTCGAGAGGCACTCCATACCTAGCTAGGTACGATTGGGGCAGGGGACCACCGGGCCAGCGGTCCCCTGCCCCCAATTGTACCTAGCCTGGTGGTCCCTTGCCCCCAACCATACCTAGCTAGGTATGTGGTGCCTCCCTCACAAAAGATCATGATGTAAGAGGTAAGGCACAATTAGTACTAGTTCACGCATGACCATACAACATGGGGCATAGTATGCATTGCATGATATGCTTAATCCCAACTATTTCTCTAACCGCTAGCATTAAGCCAATCTTTACTTTAGTAGTCAAAACTCAAAATAAACCTAAATCTAATTTAATCTAACGTAAATCTAAATCTAACATAAATAAACCTAAATCTTATCTAACGTAAATCTAACTCAAAATAAACCTAAATCTCTCTTACGACGTTAAAACTCTCTTCTTCTCGGGTGTGTGTGTGGATGTGTGTGTGTGCTAATAAAAAGGGGAAAATGGTATAACCTTTCTATCACCCAAGTGTGGTAGATTGGTTATGCCATTTCCCTCTTGAATAACAAGTCTTGAGTTCAACTCCTCGTCGTCGGCTATATATTTAAGATCTCTTGGGATAGTTTCCTATGACGTTAAAACTCTCTTCTTCTCGGCTGTGTATGTGGGTGTGTGTGTGTGTGTGTGTGTGTGTGTGTGTGTGTGTGTGTGTGTACGCGCGCTAATAAAAAGAGGAAAATGGTATAACCTTTCTATCACCCAAGTGTGGTAGATTGGTTATGCCATTTCCCTCTTGAATAACAGGTCTTGAGTTCAACTCCTCGTCGTCGGCTATATCTTTAAGATCTCTTGGGATAGTTTCCTATGACGTTAAAACTCTCTTCTTCTCGGGTGGGTGTGTGTGTGTGTGTGTGTGTGTGTGTGTGTGTGTGTGTGTGTGTGTGTGTGTGTGTGTACGCGCGCGCGCTAATAATAAGAGGAAAATGGTATAACCTTTCTATCACCCAAGTGTGGTAGATTGGTTATGCCATTTCCCTCTTGAATAACAGGTCTTGAGTTCAACTCCTCGTTGGCTAGATCTTTAAGGTCTCTTGGGATAGTTTCCTACGATGTTAAAACTCTCTTCTTCTCGAGTGTGTGTGTGTGTGTGTGTGTGTGTGTGTGTGTGTGTGTGTGTGTGTGTGTGTGCGCTAATAAAAAGAGGAAAATGGTATAACCTTTCTATCACCCAAGTGTGGTAGCTAGATTGGTTATGCCATTTCCCTCTTGAATAATAGGTCTTGAGTTCAACTCCTCGTTGGCTAGATCTTTAAGGTCTCTTGGGATAGTTTCCTACGACGTTAAAACTCTCTTCTTCTCGGGTGTGTGTGTGGGTGTGTGTGTGTGTGCTAATAAAACGAGGAAAATGGTATAACCTTTCTATCACCCAAGTGTGGTAGATTGGTTATTCCATTTCTTGAGTTCAGCTCCTTGTCGGCTAGATCTTTAAGGTCTCTTGGGATAGTTCCCTACGATGTTAAAACTCTCTTCTTCTTCTTCTTCTTCTTCTTCTCTCTCTCTCTCTCTCTCTCTCTCTCTCTCTCTCTCTCTCTCAATGTGTTTGTGTATGCATTCTTTGTTTATGCATGTGTGTGTGTGTGTGTTTTTTTTGTTTATGCATGTGCTCTCTCTCTCTCTCTCTCTCAAAAACACAATGTGTGTGTGTGTATGTGTGAGAGAGAGAGAGAGAGAGAGGGAGAGAGGGAGAGAGAGAGAGGAGAAGGGAACATGAGAGAGAGGAGAGGGAAGGAGCATACCTGGCTCTCCTTCCTCTCCTCGTGTATGTATGTGTGTGTGTGTGTGTGTGTCTGTGTGTGTGTGTGTGTGGAGAAGAAAGAGAGAGAGAGGGGGAGAGCGGGTTACCTCTTTGCTTGCTTGAGCGCCGAAAACTCAGATTTGAGATCTAATTTTTTGGGCGCTCTCAATTTATTTTTTACCCCTGTCAGCGTCGCTATCAGCGTCACTATGTTACAAATAGACTAGCGACGTCGTGAATTTTCGCTTTTAAGCGTTGCACTGCGAGCGTCGCTAATGTGAAGTACCTCTTGTAGTGGGGCAGGGCTAAAGATCATTCCTCTAAACTTTAACACCTTCTTTGGGGCCTACTTCAAATGCAACAAATTTGGACATTATGTGAGGGCATGTCCTGATGAGGTGATAAAGCCTACAAAGGAGAGAAGCGAATCACAGGCTACCCCACAGGGTGGCAGAATACAGTAGATCCAACAAAGAAGCCTACTGAAGATCTTGGCAAGGCAGAGGGAGGGAAAAATAAAGTTAACTCGAATAAATATGTGGAGAAACAAGATCAGGGCAATCGGGGTAAGGGCAAGACCACCCAAAGCTACTGCTTTTCATCCACTACTCAGCAAAGAACGGCCACCCCAGTAATGCAGAAGATCATGATGTCTCCAACTATTAGGTCAAAAGATGAGGGCTGGCAACAAGTATCTCATATTTCATGTAAACGGTTCAAAGAAAAGGCTAGGGCCTTGGGACAAATCATAGGTCTCCCGCCGGATTTCCCAAAGCCTTCTGTCCTGTATGACAATATATTGAAAGTTTTGGGGAAGACGAATCAAGAGGACCTTTTCACTTCCAAGCTGGATACCACGTAGGTTCCACCAAAAAAGGAGCCAATGGAAGAGGACAACCTGAATGGCAACTCTGGTGAAGAGTTCCTAGAGGCAGAAGAATTCTTCCCCCTTTCCCAATGATGGATATATCTATTCAATCTTGGAATGTGAAGGGACTAAAAACCCGGAAGAAGGGCACCCTCTTCTGGGAGGAAGTGAAGAAAGAGGAGGCAGTCAAATTGTTGGGCCATCCAAGAACACCATTTGGATGCCGAGTGCAAGAGAAAACAGGCTATAGGAAAAAAACTTATCTTTTATGGGGAGGAAGCGACGATTTCAGTGGTGTCTTGTTCATAGCTGACAGAGACTTGGAGCCAAAAGTGGTTCTTAACCACCCCTCCAGAAGAGTCCTTGGTGTTAGAATCAAATGGGACAATCAACCTATCACCATAGTAAATGTTTACGGCCCCTGCAACGCGAAGGATAGAGCTAAACTGTGGATGCAGCTCATGGATACTCCGATCAAAGGGGAGTGGCTGATGGTTGGATATTTTAATATGGTCAAGAAGAACAAGGACAAAACAGGCTCCGCCAGTCTACTGGCTGGCTCAGAAAAGTCTAAATGACTGAGCTTATGTGAGAAGTAGGCTATGATTGACTTGTGGGAAGTGGGTCGATGGAATAGCATGCCTAGGTTCACCTACACAAGCCTTCAGTATGCTTGCACTGCCTCCCGGCTGGATAGATCCTATTGCTCTCATCAATCTGACTGGATCTCATCGACGGTAGAGATGAAGGTAATCTCAACAAAAAGCCTCTCCGATCACATGCCATTACACTTACAACTCAAGAAAGAAAAAGGGGGGGGGGGGGGGGGGGGGGGGCAATCCCCGAGAGGGGAGAAAAAGCTTCTTGTTACAGGGACACACTTGTTCAAAGACCCTCTCTTCAGAAGCATCACCAAGAAAGCATTGGGAAAGCTCAAGAAAGATGTGGGAATGAATAAACCTAGTGCTTGGAATGTATTTGTTTGGAGTATAAAAAAATCTATCAAAACTTTGGGTCCTCGGGTAAAAAAAGCCAATGAGGCATATATCAAACATCTCACAGAGGAGGTAGCGCAATTAGCCTCTAGGAAGGCTGCCGGACTGGCTACCGAAGATGAGCACAAGCGATGGCTTGAAGCTAAATCTCACCTGGCCAACGAATAGCTGGAGGAAATCAAGAAGGCGAGATTGCTATCTAGGGAAACTTTCTTGCAACCAGAACCTTCTAACCAAGCACATTTTTTTAGGGCTCTAAAGGTGAGGAAAAGTTGAGGCCGCGTGCAAGTGCTCGATGATGAGAAAAAGAATACAATTCAAAACCAAGATGAGATGGCTACAATTATGCTCAAGTATCTCAGCCAGATTATTGGCCAGCCAGAGACTCAATCTCAAGAAGTGGAAGAAGCCTGAGCGTCTTTACTTGGAAGTGTTGAAAAGAAGGTTCCTCGGGAGAAAGCCAACCGCATGGAAAAGGCCTTCTCTAATGAAGAATGCTCAGCGACACTTAAAGCTCTTGGCAATGAAAAGTCCCCCGATCGGGATGGACTGACGTCTGAATTCTTCAGGGAATTTTGGGATGATCTCAAGGGTCGAGTCACACGGATGGCCAATCTAGCAGTTTCCGAAGAGTCGATGGATGCAAGTGTTAAGAGAGGGCTTATCAAGCCCATCCCCAAACAGATTTGTTGCTCTCAACTTAAACTTTGGCGTCCCATTACGATGATGTCAGTAGCATACAAAATTATTGCCAAGGTGATAGCTCTCAGACTTGCCCTCCTCCTGAGTCGGATCATCTCTCCCCATCAACACGGGTTCATTAAAGGGAGATCTATATATGACAATATCTTGGCAACAATGGTAGGAATAGAGTATGCATCCTTCTCCAAGCAAGAGTGCATCTTGTTGCAGCTTGACCTCGACAAAGCCTATGATAGGATAGAATGGTCCAGAAGTCATGGGAGCTCTGGGCTTTGGGCCTCGCATTTGTCACCTCATACGCACACTAGGCGGTGGCAACCAATCAGAGCTCCTGTTTAATGACAGAATTGTGGGATCTTTTGAGGTTAAAAGGTCTATTAAGCAAGGATGTCTCCTGGCCCCCTTGCTGTTCGCCATTGGTTTGCATTCTCTCATTACAATGCTCGAAGCCAGTGCTACGCGGAGAGAGATTCAAGGTCTGGCATTATTGGGCAATGAAGCTACTAGCAAAAATGTTCACAGATGATTCGCTCCTATTCTTGAAGGCGTGCCCTCGAGTTGTCAGGAGAGCTGTGGAGATTGTGCAAACATTTGCAATGGCCTTGGGATCCAAATGCAGTATAGAGAAGTCAAGACTAATCTCCCTGTGAGAGAACGACTCTTTTGACCCTGCAGTCTGGACAGGAGAGATTATCTAAAAAGGGAGTATATTTAGACACCTGAGAGTCCCCGTTGGGGTGGACGTAACCCACAGGCAAAGATTTCAATGGGTCATGGAAAAAATAAGCGCCAAAATGAGAAGGTGGGAGTTTGTTCTCCTACCCTTCCAAAGCCGGATCAGAGTGATCAATGCTTTTATGATCTCGTATATTGCTTTCCTCAACCCCGTGCTCAAGATAGCTAAGTGTAACTGGAAAGAATTCTTAAAACTAGTGAAATGGTTTCTTTGGAAGAACAACACGAAAACCTCCCGGCCATGGCAGTGGGCTAGATGGGAGGTAGTTGCTCACCCGATAGACCAAGGAGGGCTCGGCATTCTTAACCTTGTATCTCATGCTGAGGCCCTTTGTGCCAAATTTATGGTCTCATTGGCTAAACAGGACCAAGCTTGGGCTATCATGACCAAGGAAATGATTGATGCAACAAAACTGGGATCGAAAGGGAGAAAGTGGAAGGGGGTTGTGATGCACGACAAACTTCTCGCCTCGAAGTGGTCTTATCTTAGATCTGGTGGACTCTCAGGGGCGCTGTTGAGGAAGTGTAAAAGTGTTGCTGAGGTTTTAGAATGGAGGGAAGTAACCGGATACTTTAAGAACTCCATATTGCACTGGTCCCCTTGGCTCTCTAAAATAGTGGGGCTGTCGCAAAGCCCCTACTAGATAGATATGGCCAGGAAGGTGAATAATAAGGGGCTCGTTCGACTAGAGTAATTTTGGGATGGCAACATGAAGTGCTGGAAAACTGCTGATCGACTCTTTAGCCATCCAATTTCAACTGGATGGCTTTGAGATCTTACTAGTCTATAGGGTGATTAAAGAGCTTGATAAGGTGGTGATGCCAATTTGTGAATCCAACTTTAAATGGGACGCTTGGAGATGGCCCGAGAGTAGCCTCTTTTGGAAATCACACTCTAAAGACATTTACCATGCATTAATGCACGAGGCTGATTGGTGTAGCTCTCTCAACAAATTATGGAAGAGGCACTGGACGGAAAAACGGCGGGAGGGAGTCATGGAGAACATCTAGAATCCAAGATGGCCTCAGTATATGAAGATATTTCTGTGAAAAGTGATGTGGGGTGCTCTTCCGATGGGCGTAAAGATACAAGAAAGAGGCATCGGGTCTGATCGTTGCTCGGGGTGCAGAATAGCCAGTGAAGACCTAACCCACCTTTTCATGGGATGCCAGGCAATCAGGGGCATGGCTGGGAAATATGCAAGTGGATTCAAAGGATATGGCAAATTAAGTTCTTCAAGAATGATCTGTTCTAGTTTGGTAGTAACAGGATGGGAAGTCCTGCTCTTCTCGTCTGCACTCAAATAATCAGGTACTACTTCTTCAACCATATTTGGCAAGCAAGGAACCGCCGCGTGTTTGAGGGGGATCTAGTTGTGGCAAGCTTTTGTGAAATCACGCAAGAGAGAGGATTGATGATCCACATGATCGAATGCAAACAAGCCTCAAAGGACTGGTCTAGAACAATACATAACATCTTGGAATAAGTAAAGCCGAGGAGTAGGAATGGTTTCTCTGCCAAGCAGATAACTTGTAATCCTTCGACCCTCAAGGCTCGGTCTGAGCTCGAGGATTGGTGTAGATTTCTGTTCTTAATACTATCCCCTCACAATTGTGAGTATTGCAACAAAAAAAAAAGGATACGGCCAAACTTGAAGTAATAGCTTACTCATTTTCTTGGGAATATACTCTTTTGAAGGAGAACGCTTTACAAAGAACTTAGAAGGCACCTTTGCATTGAGAAAGTGATCCAAATCAGGATTAAGGAGTGTTGGCTCCAACCCTTAATGATGTGCCTCTCTGTATGTTGTCATTGATTTTTGTTGGACCTCGTGAGGATAATAAGCGCTCTCTCTCTCTCTCTCTCTCTCTCTCTCTCTCTCCCCACAATAACGCTATTAGAAATATTCACTTAGTAGATACAACTCGCACAATAAAACACTATTTTAGCATATCAAAAACCAATCATGGTGCATGCATGCACACTACATAGAAGCCTGAAGGCATCTGTTGCAAGCCACATGGCATACTGAACCACTCGTTCAAGTGCTTCACAAACAGCTTGACACAAAAATGCTATTCAAAATATTGCGTTTACGTGTAATAACAGTCCTACAACTCCCACAAGAGCCTTTTGATAGCGTGGGCTGCTGCAGACAGGGCTTCAAGCCGCCAGAAAGGCGCAGATAGAGCCCAAAATGACAGCAAAACGCGAGGAGAAATTGACAGAGCAAGAGGGGGACAACTCATGGTGGTGCATGTCATACACTACATTGCCCGCATAAAACAAGATGGAAAGCCAAAACAAACAGAAAATTAGAGGTCTCCATGTCAAGTGCGGCCATTGCTCCTAGTAGCAGAACTGATGTCCTACATCGGGGAACAAAGAGCAGCATTTTTTCGTGCATGTAGGACTCATCGCTGCAAGTTGCCATGGTGCGAATACCCTTTATGCATGCATAGGCGCCTCTATTGTGCTACTACTACCGCTCAAAATGGCCTCATTTCTTCCTGTACATCGAGGCTTGCTTGGTTTTTGACAAGGCCTACTTTGCTTGTGCAGCTAGTGGTGACAATTCTACTCCACTGCACTTCAACTTCTTGCATTCCCCCCACGCCACTGTGTGAGAGAGAGAGAGAGAGAGAGAGAGAGCACCCTGATCCTACCTCCTCTCCTCTTGCAAACATGGCCCCTGTCCCTATTCTCCATGCACACTCCAAATGCCTCTCTACACCTTCCTTTCTCAGCCTTTGCCACAAGCTGGTTATCTCTTGCATGTAGTCGCTCGATAGCTTCTCGCAATCCCAATTGTGAGCTTATGCAGACATGCGAGAGGAGATGTTCTATATAGCTACACTTCAAGTTAACATTGGCCTCCATTCCATGAAAAGCAAAACATGATGAATTGCATGTTGATGATCTTCAACACACAAGACTAGGTCTGAAGTGCAGTCCTAGGAGCTGTCAGGTTGATCTCATCTCACCTCCATACACGATGGTTGGTGTGCGTAGTTCAACCAATACAGAGAGCTAATGACATCATATGCTAGCTACTTAGTGCAGAGATTATGAAGCCCAGCAACAAGGTATTCCTTGGATCCCCTCCACAACGCCCATCATCAGGATGACCTGTAAGTAGGTGCAAATGCCCATAGTGCATTACGTGTGATTAGAGCTCGGTTACCCAAGTACTCCAAATCATTTTATAAGAAGATCCAACCATCACCTCTACTGCACTTGATCATCAAACTAGATCCTGTGTTTTTACACAATCTAACTTGAAATCGTGCAACATTGGCGAGAGAGAGAGAGAGAGAGAGAGAGAGAGAGAGAGAGAGAGCGCAAGTCACATCAACCAAATGTATTGCATCCACTCATAACACAGATAGGAGGGTTTCCCTTGGGACTAAGTAACACCCATATTGAATGCGGGGTGGAGTAATGGGATCAACGGTCCAGGTTGAGGGGCGAGACCTCGAGGTGCACTAAACACGACCGCACAAAAAGCAAGGCGCGGTAAACTCGCCCAGCGGGAAAAACAAGGTGCGCTGCTGGGTTTTGAACTGGTGGCCTTGCAGTTCGGGTTGAGGGTCGCATAGGCTAACCACCTCACCCGCACGCGCATCATGTATGCCTAGGCGTTTTTATGGCATTATATTGTGAGGTGATATGCATTTTGCAAGCTGTCCAGGTTTAGTGCCCATCCAGGTTTAGTTTTTTATTTGACTGTTGCGACTGCGATTTCCTCTGCTTTTGCCCGTGAGCTTCTCCGCCTTTGATCCCATTGTCCCCCCCCCCCCTCTCTTAAATATGGGTGTTACTTAGTCCTGAGGGAGAGTTTCTCCAAAGAGAATAAGCAAAAGGTTACTTCAAGTACAAGCCTAGTTCACACTTCAACCTTTCACACTTTCAAAGGCAGCCAAAATCTTTTTCTTAGTAAATGAGCATGCACTTCATGTTTTAAAACTCAAGATATGTTCATCATTAGATTTACAAACTCTTCATTTAAACGAGTGCCCACTATCTTATTTCAACAAATCACCATGTTTGACCTATCAAAAAATGCTTGAAAATACAACACTACAAGAGGTTGTGTTCTCTTGTGACGCTTTTAGCGATGGAAATACACTTGGTTTTTATAACCCCCGACGTCGCTAAGAGCGTCGCTAACAACATCGATACGGGGACGTCGCTATGACAGTTGCTATATGCGTCGCTATAAACATCGCTATATAGCGACGTTTATAGCAATGTTGCAGAGCCATCTATAGCGACGCTTATAGCGACGCTGCAAAGCTTTATATAGCGACGTCCGAGAGGAAAAAAAATTGGTGGCAGGGCCATCAACCATATTGAATGTTTCATTAGTTGATACACCTTTGAAAAAAAGTGCAAAGGTAGATATAGACCCAAAATAGTCACCCACAAGACAATATAACCATTAACTCCATCATCCATAGTACGTTGTCGTGCTGTGACACGTACATAGTGGGAACGCATGCTACAAGATCTATCTTGTAACTTTTTAGATACATAATTATCTTTCCTATAATGTACATATGCATATTTAAGTATAATAATAAGCCTTCTATCTCATCCTATTATTTTTCTCAAGGGTAACCTATCCTTACTTTACCATCAGAAAATACTATGGGAAAAGCTCAATAGCTCCGTCTCTTTAACTTGGGGCAAAAAGCATTGATTCTTTATTTCTACTATCTCATTATCATCTCGCACCCTAGCTAGATCCTATATTTAGGGTAAACTCCAATATATATATATTCTATGTATTTTTTATACTTTTCTTATATTTCTTTTTAAATAGCTACTAGGAGGGAATCAAATCCTAGTGGGACACTAGGTGGCATGATTTCAAAGATACACTTATTTTAATGCATTATTGCAAGCATGATTACAAAACTTTGTCAAGGAGCAATGTCATGCTTTCATATGGCATGAGGTGTCCTTTGGAATTAAATGAAAGTCTAGGCTAAGGGGACCACGGAAAGACTTTTGCTGCCAGAAATGGACCCTATTTTGATGAATTTTTTACACAAGGTTCCAATTCGAATTGAAAAATGATTTTAAAATGAAAATCGTAGCTAATGAGCTGAAGTTTCTGTCCATATTTTTACTTTTTTATTTGGAGCCACGGTTGAGGAGATATTATCAAAATACTGGACCCCAGGCTGCCCACATCATGCAGGGACAGCTCATTTCCAATTTTTCCAATTCCTATTCACACTGGCTCCTCTCTTTTTGTGTAAACCCTTGGGGGTTCCCTTCACCTATAAAAGGGGACCTCTTCTTCCTTGAAAGGAACGGAAGCATTCAAGCCATTGATGAGAGGAATTCTTGAGGAAGTGAGTAGTAATGCCTAATTGTACTTAGCCCCATTAACATAAGCCCAAGCCTACACTTTCTCCTAGAGGAAGACTAGCCATTCTTGTACGCTATCCTTGGAAGATCAACTCTCATCAAAGAATCGAAGGTGTTGTACTTGGCGTATCAATCAATGTTGAATTCTCCCCTCTTATTCTCTCTCCCATCAATAATGGTGCCGAAGGGTTTCAAGTAAGATGTGTTCTACATTGATGTTTTCTTGATTTCTTGTTGTTTTCATTTTCATTTCTAATCCAACATATATATATGTATCTAATCTCATCTCGTTAACCAAGCCTATCTCTCTCATTCTTAGTAATTCATCCTCTCTAGGTTCTCTTCGCTACAGGTACATCTCTCCCCGCAGTATCTTTATTGCCTACGGGCAAGAATAGGGCTTCGGAGGGAAACTTCTCATCTCTTCACTTCTCTCATATCTACATTTCTCACATACTATCCTAGATAAATAACGCACATGATGATCATTTCTATCGCTTTCACTCTGTACGATCTATTAGAATTAACGTATGGATTAGCCGAAAAATACACTTTCAACAACGTATAGTGTTTCTCTTTGGCCTAGAAAGGCTTAATGAAATACTTCTATCACTGGATCCCATCATACTACCTCTCATAGACTATAACTTTTCTTTTGACGTAAGCATAGTTATCTTGCTATGAACCAAGAGGATTTGTACACACAATTAATCCCAATCACTAGACAAAATATATATATTATGGTAAGCACAAAACTACAATTCCAAAGAACAATTCGTAGCCTATTTGGTCAGCCAAGATTGAATTCCATTAACCTTTTCATATTACCCATGATACGATATGACCATAGCCTTGATGTTTTCATTTTCGTATTGTTTTGACATTCTCTTTTGTGTTCTTTCTTTGTGTGTGTGAGTGCAAGAGAGAAAGAGTGAATCTTCTTTGATTGCACTTCTTTCCAAACCCTAGTCTTCATGGCATCTATGGTTTAACTCCTTCATATAGTTTTTGTTGAGTTCTCTCACAAACTCTCACAGCCATAAGCCCGGTGCTTTCCTGGCAAGACCGCAAATTTCTCGACATATTTTTGGTGAACCCGACGCGAAACTGCCAGGGTGAGATTTTGTGGATAACCATGGGTGATCATGTTGAGCAACAGGGTATGCATTTTGACCCAGAAACAATGCAAATGTTTCAAGCATTTGCAATGTTCATGCAACAACAACATGCCATTGAAAGAAGGGAGATTTCAGCAACGAAGGCCATACAAGCAGTCGTCAATAGAATGGATCAGTTCAATGGCAAAGATGTAACCAAGTACTTACGCGAGTATGTGAAGGAGATGGAGCTGCATCGCGTGTCAGAAGGTGAGATGATTCAAAGCTTTGAGCTAGTTGTTGCTCCAGAAATTAGAGAGCATGTTAGGGTAATTAAAGATGGGCATGGGAGAAATTGGGAAGAACTCAAAGTAGCTTTAAAGGAGGAATATTTCATGGAGGACTCTGAGAGAGTGACCAAAAGGACATTCTTAGAATGGGTAGTCAAGCTAAAGCAAGGACTATCAATAACAGAGCTACTTAGGGAATTTGAGCGGCGCTATGCACAACTCACCAGGACAGAAAGGGCCACACTAGATGTAGAGAAGACAGATCTTTTCTTACAAGCTGCAGGTAAAGAGTTTCAAGAAAATTTGGAGCTTCTTCTTGAAGATAAAGATGCTGAGCAAGGACTAAAGACCGACTGGAATGAGGTTGAAGGTGCCGTCTCACTGCTTGCCAAACGACAAAGAAGAAGGGACAAGATGGTAGTAAACACTACAAGTCCTTCCACCTCAACTTCTGACAAAATGGTAAAGCCTACTTTTATCGCTCCTAAGTTTGATGAGTCCATGCTAGATGAGCTTGTGAATAAAATGCGTGACTTGAAGGTGAAGTTTGCAAAGCTTGAAGAAAAAGGCCAACCATCAGGGCCACTTCCTAGGCAAAGACAACAGCCCAAAGAAGGGTTTGTTAATAGATGTATTTGGTGTGATAGTACAGACCATGTAAGAAGGGATTGTGATAATTTTAGTGATGCTTTGTCAAAAGATGTTGTCTTTTTCAAGGATGGTAAAATTCACTTAAGAGAAACAGGTCTACCCTTGAGAAATAACTTTGGGAAGGGGGGACTGCAAACCTTAGTTGAAGATATGGCAACCAAGCATGCCACCTCTTCAGTTGAGGCAGCTACTTATGGAGTAAAAATTGAACATTTTTTTGATGAAGAGGTGAGTGACCATCATGGTCAAATTTGGCCAAATGTCATGCAATTAGCTAAAAAGGGAAAGCTTACAAAAGAGATTCTACATGAAGCAGGTGATTGCATACGTCTAGAAACAGGATGGAATGATCCAGTGGACTCATTCTTCTAAGAGTTTTGTAGTCTTGAACCAAGAAAGAATGCTCAACCTAATCTATAGAGAGACACCAAGAAAAGATTAGCCTATGGTTTTGTTGTTGTTGTGAGTTTGAACGTTTAGGATACGGCCAAGCTTGGTAGATCTGACAAACAATGTCTTCTTTGAGTAGAACTGACAAATGATGGCTTCTCTGAGTAGCGATGCCGATGGCTCTGAGTAGATGAGGGTAAGTAAAGCGGACGCGTTTAGGTGATCGAGCAGAGGATATTTGTTTTTTGTTTTGATTTGCTAGTTGTGCAGGTCCTATGCCTGATAGGGTAGGCTTTATCGCTTTTGTTTAAGCCCAGGTGCCTCGCGAGCTGCTCTTGCTTGAGTTCTAGCAAGACGGTACTCCCCCCCCCCCCCCCCCCCCCCCACCCCACACTACTGCTTTGGCGGTTATTAACTTCTGCTTGCGATTATTATCTTTTTGAGAAGACAATTATTAACACTACCCGCGATTATTTGCCTTAATAAGAGCCTACCTTGTAAGAGATTGTGCATGTGGAGAATTAGAGAGTAAGCTTTGTGCGAGACCGTGAGCTGAGCAACACACACGGTGTGGTAAGCAGCAAAGCAGTGCATCCCCCCACCATACTACAACGAATATTGTATTTGGTGATTATTATCAATGATTATTACCCTGTGTGTAACTTGGTGTCGGTGAGGATTGTCATAGTGCCATGGTGAGCTCCTCTAAGCCGTCCTACGTCAAAGCAATGTCAGGCAAGGAACAACCCGACGCTCTCAAGGCTATCGAGCCGACAGGCATCCTCGTGAAACCGAGCGCCGATGATAGCGGTCAAAGCTCCCTTATTAATCTGAGTAAGGAGGAACTGAAACAAAGAAAGACGCAGGTGGAAAAAGACCCAGCGGCAATCTTGTGTGCACTATCGTCGAACAAAAGGGTGCATGAAGATTCGGCGTTGCAAGAGGATGTTGTTAAAGTGGCCAAAGGGGACAGAGCTTTCCAAGCACTTAAGAAGGCGCTCCCACAGCGTGTCGAGGTGGAAGATGCCGTTACGGTGGTTGTTTCCCCTACCATAGTGAAAAAACAACTGGTGGAGGTAGCAAATTCCACTCTGGTTTTTGGGTTTATGGGGAGAGTTCCCAATAGAATTGAGCTCTGTAATTGGCTTAGCTATCCACTGGTGTTGAATAAACACGGCTCGGTAATATTCACCCAATATATAGCAAAAGGATTCGTGTCAGTTCAGTTCAAGGATAGTGCAATAGTTGAGAAGGTTTTGGTGAAAAGCCAGCTGTCCTTCAATCGTGCGCCGGTGTGCGTGCTCCCTTGGGAACCTCTGTTTGAATCTAATGAGGTATTCAAGGATCTCTGCCCAGTATGGGTGGAATTTGGCAACCTCCCAATATGGCTTAGGAAGAACTTGAAGGACCTCGCAGCCTCCCTTGGTGATCCATTGTTTGTCCCATCTGTGAGAGCCTCGGGGGTAGCAGCAAACAAGGTCTGTATCTGATGGTATCTGAGAAAGCCACAACCAAAGAACTTGGTGGTCAATATTGGGGCACTACAAGAGGTTGTGTGTACTTGTGATGCTGTTAGCGATGGAAATACATTGGGTTTTTATACTTCCCAGTGTTGCTAAGACCGTCGCTAACATTGTCGATACAGGAACGTCGCTATGAGCGTCGCTATAATCGTCGCTATAGCCGTCGCTATATAGAGACACCTATAACGACGTTTATAGCGACGCTATAGAGCCTTATACAGTGACGCTCATAGCGAGGCCCCAAGAGAAAAACATTTTGGTGGTGCCCTGCCACCCATCAACCATATTGAATGTTTCAATAATTGAGTAAACCTAAATGAATCCAAGATAAGCCCAGATTCACCTTTGAAAGAAAGTGCGAGCTTAGATATAGACCCAAAGTAGTCACCCACAAGACAATATAACCATTAACTCCATCATCCATAGTATTGTTTGCAAAATAAAGATACAAAACTGACAAAAGTAAATTGATGAAAGTAAATCAATGACAAATGTATACATTATAGGCAAATTTACTTGATTGTTAAACTTTGCAAATGTATTAGTTACAACACCATTGTCATTATTGAAAAAATATACATGGTTTTCCAATAGTTACAAAAAGACGTATAAACGTCATCTCATGATACATATGCTATGACAAAAGGAAACTAATGATATCTAGATACGGCTAGACTGACATCGTCTAATTAGACGTCTCATCGCGTCCAAGTGGCGTATCTGTCGGATTCTGCAAAAAAAACAATAAGACAGCTTTCTGTAAGTATAAACATATAATTTATAAAACAATACAACAAATAGAAAAAAGTAAACCCTAATACTAACCATGTCACTGCGAGAAATCAGAATGTCCATCAGGGTGTTTAAGCCCTTTCTGCTGCGTACTCGTGCTCGTACTGTGTGGGGTCACGTCGTGTCATCGACCACTGTCAACACATATAAAGAATCCATTATGTTAGAATTTAAAAACCCCTAAACCCTAAACTATCAAACCTAAAGAGCACTGTGAAAACACTTACAAAATTGGCCTCAAATGATTTCCGCACGTCGCTTCCCAAGTGGTGCGAGCTCCTTGCCTCTACTCGCTCTTTGACTGACTCCTTTTATTGCTTCCACTTGTCGGGATTCTCGCGCGCTGCTTTCTTCGCATTCTTCCAATCTTCTTTGGCCAGCCAATCTGGTTTGTTCCACCCATGCTTGATTGCTTTTTGCACTTCTGAATGCTTGTGCTTGCAGTATTCGCGCATTCGAACCTTCATCAGGTCTTCGTTGAAGCGGTCATCCTGTGTTGAAACGAGAAACTTGTCATGCAGCATGTTGATGGCTCAGTCTTTAAAATCACTTGGTACTTCACTCCAGGTGTTTGGTATGTAGCGTCTAAACACCTGAGAGCAAAGACCGCGCATGCGCGAGATCATCTTCTTGCCTTCATCATCCAAGATGATGCCGTCGCTGAAGTCGACGGAGTAAGGCAAGCCCTCTCGCCGGTGACGCATGAACCTAGGTGTCCCGGCAGGGGTCTCTAGCGGCGTGTCCATGGTGGTACGGACGTCCGATGTCTCCACTGGAGTATAGGCCCCGATGCGAGGAGTGTCCATTGGAGTGACTCCTGGAGGAGTAGCTAGTGGTGTGTGGCTGCTAGGAACGGCCATCAACCATGCAAAACCTGGTGTAGATGGCCATACCGTGGCTGGTGTGGGGGCGGGCAAAGAAGGGGAGGCTAAAGAGCCTCGTGGAACACGAGGCGGTGTCGAAGCATCAGCGGCGGCATCCCCACAACAACCGCCGCCGCCACCACTAGAGCGTCGGTGCCTAGACGAGTGTGAAGATCGTCTCGTTGACACTGAATGCTCCGAAAAAGAGGGAGACGCTAAAGGAGTAGGAACACGTGATGGTGCTTCAGATCGATGATGCTCCACGTACCACTGTCTCTACTGGGGTAACAAAGAAGAAAGAAACTCATCATCATCCATACCTACATTAAACACACGAACATTTAATCTTATTATTGAATGAATGGAGAAGAAAACATGGACAAGTAGAGAGAGAGAGAGAGGACTTGTTGAATTTCTTTAGAGAGATTTCGATGAATTTATGTGAATTTGTAAAAGCAGTGCGCTCCGGGTGCGATGGAGACTGAAGCTGCATCACGAAGGTCTACTCATAGAAGTTGCTTGCCCCAACACTAAATCTAATTGATCGGGTGAAAGAGACGCTGAGAAGCAGTAGTAGTGCTTCTTAGTGTCTCTTTCACCCGATCAACTAGATCTAGCGGTGGGACGAGAAGCATCTATATTGAGCAGACCTTTGCGATTGCAGCTTCAGTCTCCATTGCACTCGGAGCGCAGTGCTTCTCGTCCTTGCTTGTGAGAACATACCAAGAGCATACATACATGGAGTGGATGCAAAGACCATTAAATACATTGACGCAATGATGCATATAGACAGAAATGGATAAAAAGCCACGTGAATACAATGTATATTATAAATCGGAGAAAAATTGTTCAAATACAATATTTATGGCTTTAAGAGGTCTCTCTCTCTTCTCACAAAGCTCAGCATAACTTCCTATATCTATATAGAGCTCTCCGTTTAAACAGATGTCCTCCATTCATTTTGTAGATCCTCTGCATGCACCCCATAAAGAGTAGCATCTTGATGCTCGTCTGGCACCACCTCAGCGACTTCTGACTGAGCATCTTCTCCGATCTCCTCCATTGATGCCACTGTGATTGGCACATGGTAGCCTTCAGACGTCTGTGCACTACGAGGGGCTACCTCTATGACGTACCACCAGTTTAATGCAGACTTTGTAGGATGAAATATCACCTGCCAGAGCCATATAGCTTACATGAGAGCTTCCAAGCACATAACTTCTAAAATTGGATGTTAACTATTTACATACCTACTTGTTCACAATGCTCGGGTAGTACAAAAGTATCTCTTAGGTCAGTCCATTTCTTAGTTGAATCCACGTCAAGAAAACCAGACTCTCCTCTACGCACAATAGCGTTGCGACCCTCCATGATTATCTTGAATCATTGCACGTCGAACAAGTCGACAAAAAATCCTCTATAATCGATCCTCAAAATCTCTTGTAGCGTGCCGAAGTAAGTGAGTTCCGCCACCACAGGATCTGCATGAGAGGACCGTCGTCAACTAGACTTTTCAAATTTTGCCATGATTCCACAATCCTGAGTAAAATGCTTTTTGTCGATCCGTTTCACCCTAAAATGTCGACCTTTACACCATGATGTTGTGTATGACTTATACTACAACCAACAAAGATTATGAGTGGCCGTTCAAACATGTAGAAAGTCACTAGTTGTACATTGCAAACTTACCTTGTTCGCGCAACCCCGAGAGTACTCCCACTCCTCCTCAGTCACTTCTTCACCGCACTGTTGTGCGCTTTTCAATTGGTTGTGCATCCATCTTAAGCTCATGAATGTTGGTAGGCTCTCCAGACCCGTTGGATAGTGCATCGGTGGTCGTCTTCCCCGTCTACACTCGATTCGTGCCCTTTGTCGCTCTTGCTTTGCATCCTCATATTTTGAAATCCACTTTTGCATCACTGGATTGTGAAGCATGCAAAATCGGTTGATTTTAGCCTCTAGATCTTCCATCATCTTCTTCTCAACACCGAGATTGCACATGACAATCCCAGATATGCGCTCATCATCTATGGTTCACCATAGCATGTCCCGGGATTTATCAAATCCGTCTAGCTACTCTCCAATGTACACTAGGGACTCTGATACCAGCCAACCTTCTGCCATGCTACCCTCTCGACGTGCCTTCTGACGCACAAATCCCTTGAGCATTTTCATGAAACGTTCTAAAAAGAACATCCATCTCGAATGTACTGTGCCAGCTATTTCCACCTCATCAACTATGTGAACAAGAAGATGCGCCTGAATGGTTAGCATGGTAGTAGGAAAGTGTTTCTCAAACATGCACACAACCTCCGCAGCGTTTAGTTTGGTGAATGGTATGGAGTCTACGTTGATCTCCTTTTGTGAGATCCATTGCACCAACTTCGCAAGTTTGTATATTGTGTTACGGGCATCAAGAGACAAACATCCCTCAATGGCCTGTAATAGGTCACCTGAAACACATTTGCAATAGATCACCTGAAAAGCGTTGTGATGCTAGTGTCACTCCATCCAAACTTTGTCTGCATGTTGAGAAGAACCAGGAGAGCTTTCAATCTAGACACACATGCTCCATCATACAATGGCGTATTGGCTTCACTTTTCATATCATCATAGATAAGCCTTTCTGAATCCATGATCGTCTCAATCATTTCATCGATCTCGGGCTCAAACATTGCCTCGTTGGGAATGTGGTCTGCATGATCATCCCCCGAGCTGTCAGAGGCTACATCTTGTGGCCTCACATATGCTGCTTGACCAAAGCGCCTGCGAATACGTCTATTGGGTTTCAAGATTGCTGCATGTTGGCCAGCGTCAGAGTCCGACGAGTTATAATTGGCAGCAACTCGATCTATAATAGATGGATCAAACTTGCCAAATTCACAAACGTGCGTGCTGCAAAGAAATGTGTCTTGTTCGTCGCACAGCATGCTTGCATTGATTACAAGGACATAAGATCCTTGTTGAGAGATAGGTGTTTCGGTTCGACGGCCCCACATCCTTGTCACTACTCATAATGAGGGTGAAAACCTTATAACCTGGACATAAATTTAATCTTCTATTAGCATCCTCCGTCTTTTATCTCTCTCTCTCTCTCTCTCTCTCTCTCTCTCTCTCTCTCTCTCTCTCTCTCTCTCTCTCTCTCTCTCTCTCTCTCTCTTTGTTCACATTGTAAACTACCTAACATTCTCTCGTCATGTCCAATCCCCGCACACCTCGGTCTAGAGGTGCACGGAGATCAGAACCACCGGGTTATAATCTCATCTTTATTGGTCAATGCCTATATTTGTGGGTACACACCCACGTCTACATGAAAGTGCATGTAGTGGACAAAACCCCTTTGCCTCTTCTCTAGCTGTAGCATTTCACAGCATCTTAACATCTTTTCATAGTAGGTCTTTGTTTGTAGCATGCAGGTACGCCATTCTTGCAATGTAGTTGATGCCTACTCATAGCACTTAGTTCTTACTCTAGATTTGACGGGCTGTGGTGTGTGTGTGTGTGTGTGTGTGTGTGTGTGTGTGTGTGTGTGTGACCCTTGGAATTGTCATCTTGCATCACTAACTTTTGTGTAGGCTCAATTTGCTCTTCCATTGGCTGATCATTACGGCTTATTGTATGGGAGTAGCACTCGAACATGTAGGTGGAATTGCTTGTGCGCATGGACTGTCGAGGCTGTGAGCGCAAGAAATTTTCTCATGTAGGAAAAGATTCTTTTTCAGTGTTTTCATATGAGCAAGTGTTTTTCATACATTGCTTAACATCATGAGCTTTTTCTCGAGAGGCACTCCATACCTAGCTAGGTACGATTGGGGCAGGGGACCACCGGGCCAGCGGTCCCTGCCCCCAATTGTACCTAGCCTGGTGTCCCTTGCCCCCAACCATACCTAGCTAGGTATGTGGTGCCTCCTCACAAAAGATCATGATGTAAGAGGTAAGGCACAATTAGTACTAGTTCACGCATGACCATACAACATGGGGCATAGTATGCATTGCATGAATGCTTAATCCCAACTATTTCTCTAACCGCTAGCATTAAGCCAATCTTTACTTTAGTAGTCAAAAACTCAAAATAAACTAAATCTAATTTAATCTAACGTAAATCAAATCTAACATAAATAAACTAAATCTTATCTAACGTAAATCTAACTCAAAATAAACCTAAATCTCTCTTACGACGTTAAAACTCTCTTCTTCTCGGGTTGTGTGTGGATGTGTGTGTGTGCTAATAAAAAGGGGAAAATGGTATAACCTTTCTATCACCCAAGTGTGTAGATTGGTTATGCCATTTCCCTCTTGAATAACAAGTCTTGAGTTCAACTCCTCGTCGTCGGCTATATATTTAAGATCTCTTGGGATAGTTTCCTATGACGTTAAAACACTCTCTTCTTCTCGGCTGTGTATGTGGGTGTGTGTGTGTGTGTGTGTGTGTGTGTGTGTGTGTACGCGCGCTAATAAAAAGAGGAAAATGGTATAAACCTTTCTATCACCCAAGTGTGGTAGATTGGTTATGCCATTTCCCTCTTGAATAACAGTCTTGAGTTCAACTCCTCGTCGTCGGCTATATCTTTAAGATCTCTTGGGATAGTTTCCTATGACGTTAAAACTCTCTTCTTCTCGGGTGGTGTGTGTGTGTGTGTGTGTGTGTGTGTGTGTGTGTGTGTGTGTGTGTGTGTGTGCGGCGTGCGCGCGCGCGCGCTAATAATAAGAGGAAAATGGTATAACTCTTTCTATCACCCAAGTGTGGTAGATTGGTTATGCCATTTCCCTCTTGAATAACAGGTTCTTGAGTTCAACTCCTCGTTGGCTAGATCTTTAAGGTCTCTTGGGATAGTTTCCTACGATGTTAAAACTCTCTTCTTCTCGAGTGTGTGTGTGTGTGTGTGTGTGTGGTGTGTGTGTGTGTGTGTGTGCTAATAAAAAGAGGAAAATGGTATAACCTTTCTATCACCCAAGTGTGTAGCTAGATTGGTTATGCCATTTCCCTCTTGAATAATAGGTCTTGAGTTCAACTCCTCGTTGGCTAGATCTTTAAGGTCTCTTGGGATAGTTTCCTACGACGTTAAAACTCTCTTCTTCTCGGGTGTGTGTGTGGGTGTGTGTGTGTGTGCTAATAAAACGAGGAAAATGGTATAACCTTTCTATCACCCAAGTGTGGTAGATTGGTTATTCCATTTCTTGAGTTCAGCTCCTTGTCGGCTAGATCTTTAAGGTCTCTTGGATAGTTCCCTACGATGTTTAAACTCTCTTCTTCTTCTTCTCTCTTCTTCTTCTCTCTCTCACTCTCTCTCTCCTCTCTCTCTCTCTCTCTCTCTCTCTCAATGTGTTTGTGTATGCATTCTTTGTTTATGCATGTGTGTGTGTGTGTGTGTTTTTTGTTTATGCATGTGCTCTCTCTCTCTCTCTCTCTCAAAAACACAATGTGTGTGTGTGTATGTGTGACAGAGAGAGAGAGAGAGAGGGAGAGAGGAGAGAGAGAGAGGGGAAGGGAACATGAGAGAGAGGAGAGGGAAGGAGCATACCTGGCTCTCCTTCCTCTCCTCGTGTATGTATGTGTGTGTGTGGTGTGTGTGTGTCTGTGTGTGTGTGTGTGTGGAGAAGAAAGAGAGAGAGAGGGGAGAGCGGGTTACCTCTTTGCTTGCTTGAGCGCCGAAAACTCAGATTTGAGATCTAATTTTTTGGGCGCTCTCAATTTATTTTTACCCCTGTCAGCGTCGCTATCAGCGTCACTATGTTACAAATAACTAGCGACGTCGTGAAATTTCGCTTTTAAGCGTTGCACTGCGAGCGTCGCTAATGTGAAGTACCTCTTGTAGTGGGGCAGGGCTAAAGATCATTCCTCTAAACTTTAACACCTTCTTTGGGGCCTACTTCAAATGCAACAAATTTGGACATTATGTGAGGGCATGTCCTGATGAGGTGATAAAGCCTACAAAGGAGAGAAGCGAATCACAGGCTACCCCACAGGGTGGCAGAATACAGTAGATCCAACAAAGAAGCCTACTGAAGATCTTGGCAAGGCAGAGGGAGGGAAAATAAAGTTAACTCGAATAAATATGTGGAGAAACAAGATCAGGGCAATCGGGGTAAGGGCAAGACCACCCAAAGCTACTGCTTTTCATCCACTACTCAGCAAAGAACGGCCACCCCAGTAATGCAGAAGATCATGATGTCTCCAACTATTAGGTCAAAAGATGAGGGCTGGCAACAAGTATCTCATATTTCATGTAAACGGTTCAAAGAAAAGGCTAGGGCCTTGGGACAAATCATAGTCTCTCCCGCCGGATTTCCCAAAGCCTTCTGTCCTGTATGACAATATATTGAAAGTTTTGGGGAAGACGAATCAAGAGGACCTTTTCACACTCCAAGCTGGATACCACGTAGGTTCCACCAAAAAAGGAGCCAATGGAAGAGGACAACCTGAATGGCAACTCTGGTGAAGAGTTCCTAGAGGCAGAAGAATTCTCCCCCTTTCCCAATGATGGATATATCTATTCAATCTTGGAATGTGAAGGGACTAAAAACCCGGAAGAAGGGCACCCTCTTCTGGGAGGAAGTGAAGAAAGAGGAGGCAGTCAAATTGTTGGGCCATCCAAGAACACCATTTGGATGCCGAGTGCAAGAGAAAACAGGCTATAGGAAAAAAACTTATCTTTTATGGGGAGGAAGCGACGATTTCAGTGTGTCTTGTTCATAGCTGACAGAGACTTGGAGCCAAAAGTGGTTCTTAACCACCCCTCCAGAAGAGTCCTTGGTGTTAGAATCAAATGGGACAATCAACCTATCACCATAGTAAATGTTTACGGCCCCTGCAACGCGAAGGATAGAGCTAAACTGTGGATGCAGCTCATGGATACTCCGATCAAAGGGGAGTGGCTGATGGTTGGATATTTTAATATGGTCAAGAAGAACAAGGACAAAACAGGCTCCGCCAGTCTACTGGCTGCTCAGAAAAGTCTAAATGACTGAGCTTATTGAGAAGTAGGCTATGATTGACTTGTGGGAAGTGGGTCGATGGAATAGCATGCCTAGGTTCACCTACACAAGCCTTCAGTATGCTTGCACTTGCCTCCCGCTGGATAATCCTATTGCTCTCATCAATCCTGACTGGACTCATCGACGGTAGAGATGAAGGTAATCTCAACAAAAAGCCTCTGCCGATCACATGCCATTACACTTACAACTCAAGAAAGAAAAAGGGGGGGGGGGGGGGGGGGGGGGGGGGGGGGGCAATCCCGAGAGGGGGAGAAAAAGCTTCTTGTTACAGGGACACACTTGTTCAAAGACCCTCTCTTCAGAAGCATCACCAAGAAAGCATTGGGAAAGCTCAAGAAAGATGTGGGAATGAATAAACCTAGTGCTTGGAATGTATTTGTTTGGAGTATAAAAAAATCTATCAAAACTTTGGGTCCTCGGGTAAAAAAAGCCAATGAGGCATATATCAAACATCTCACAGAGGAGGTAGCGCAATTAGCCTCTAGGAAGGCTGCCGGACTGGCTACCGAAGATGAGCACAAGCGATGGCTTGAAGCTAAATCTCACCTGGCCAACGAATAGCTGGAGGAAATCAAGAAGGCGAGATTGCTATCTAGGGAAACTTTCTTGCAACCAGAACCTTCTAACCAAGCACATTTTTTTAGGGCTCTAAAGGTGAGGAAAAGTTGAGGCCGCGTGCAAGTGCTCGATGATGAGAAAAAGAATACAATTCAAAACCAAGATGAGATGGCTACAATTATGCTCAAGTATCTCAGCCAGATTATTGGCCAGCCAGAGACTCAATCTCAAGAAGTGGAAGAAGCCTGAGCGTCTTTACTTGGAAGTGTTGAAAAGAAGGTTTCTCGGGAGAAAGCCAACCGCATGGAAAAGGCCTTCTCTAATGAAGAATGCTCAGCGACACTTAAAGCTCTTGGCAATGAAAAGTCCCCCGATCGGGATGGACTGACGTCTGAATTCTTCAGGGAATTTTGGGATGATCTCAAGGGTCGAGTCACACGGATGGCCAATCTAGCAGTTTCCGAAGAGTCGATGGATGCAAGTGTTAAGAGAGGGCTTATCAAGCCCATCCCCAAACAGATTTGTTGCTCTCAACTTAAACTTTGGCGTCCCATTACGATGATGTCAGTAGCATACAAAATTATTGCCAAGGTGATAGCTCTCAGACTTGCCCTCCTCCTGAGTCGGATCATCTCTCCCCATCAACACGGGTTCATTAAAGGGAGATCTATATATGACAATATCTTGGCAACAATGGTAGGAATAGAGTATGCATCCTTCTCCAAGCAAGAGTGCATCTTGTTGCAGCTTGACCTCGACAAAGCCTATGATAGGATAGAATGGTCCAGAAGTCATGGGAGCTCTGGGCTTTGGGCCTCGCATTTGTCACCTCATACGCACACTAGGCGGTGGCAACCAATCAGAGCTCCTGTTTAATGACAGAATTGTGGGATCTTTTGAGGTTAAAAGGTCTATTAAGCAAGGATGTCTCCTGGCCCCCTTGCTGTTCGCCATTGGTTTGCATTCTCTCATTACAATGCTCGAAGCCAGTGCTACGCGGAGAGAGATTCAAGGTCTGGCATTATTGGGCAATGAAGCTACTAGCAAAAATGTTCACAGATGATTCGCTCCTATTCTTGAAGGCGTGCCCTCGAGTTGTCAGGAGAGCTGTGGAGATTGTGCAAACATTTGCAATGGCCTTGGGATCCAAATGCAGTATAGAGAAGTCAAGACTAATCTCCCTGTGAGAGAACGACTCTTTTGACCCTGCAGTCTGGACAGGAGAGATTATCTAAAAAGGGAGTATATTTAGACACCTGAGAGTCCCCGTTGGGGTGGACGTAACCCACAGGCAAAGATTTCAATGGGTCATGGAAAAAATAAGCGCCAAAATGAGAAGGTGGGAGTTTGTTCTCCTACCCTTCCAAAGCCGGATCAGAGTGATCAATGCTTTTATGATCTCGTATATTGCTTTCCTCAACCCCGTGCTCAAGATAGCTAAGTGTAACTGGAAAGAATTCTTAAAACTAGTGAAATGGTTTCTT
The DNA here is from genome assembly GCF_014529385.1 of Adiantum capillus-veneris. Taxonomy (NCBI): domain Eukaryota; kingdom Viridiplantae; phylum Streptophyta; class Polypodiopsida; order Polypodiales; family Pteridaceae; genus Adiantum; species Adiantum capillus-veneris. The sequence goes on from NC_140960.1 coordinate 92,826,762, forward strand.
TGGAAGAACAACACGAAAACCTCCCGGCCATGGCAGTGGGCTAGATGGGAGGTAGTTGCTCACCCGATAGACCAAGGAGGGCTCGGCATTCTTAACCTTGTATCTCATGCTGAGGCCCTTTGTGCCAAATTTATGGTCTCATTGGCTAAACAGGACCAAGCTTGGGCTATCATGACCAAGGAAATGATTGATGCAACAAAACTGGGATCGAAAGGGAGAAAGTGGAAGGGGGTTGTGATGCACGACAAACTTCTCGCCTCGAAGTGGTCTTATCTTAGATCTGGTGGACTCTCAGGGGCGCTGTTGAGGAAGTGTAAAAGTGTTGCTGAGGTTTTAGAATGGAGGGAAGTAACCGGATACTTTAAGAACTCCATATTGCACTGGTCCCCTTGGCTCTCTAAAATAGTGGGGCTGTCGCAAAGCCCCTACTAGATAGATATGGCCAGGAAGGTGAATAATAAGGGGCTCGTTCGACTAGAGTAATTTTGGGATGGCAACATGAAGTGCTGGAAAACTGCTGATCGACTCTTTAGCCATCCAATTTCAACTGGATGGCTTTGAGATCTTACTAGTCTATAGGGTGATTAAAGAGCTTGATAAGGTGGTGATGCCAATTTGTGAATCCAACTTTAAATGGGACGCTTGGAGATGGCCCGAGAGTAGCCTCTTTTGGAAATCACACTCTAAAGACATTTACCATGCATTAATGCACGAGGCTGATTGGTGTAGCTCTCTCAACAAATTATGGAAGAGGCACTGGACGGAAAAAACGGCGGGAGGGAGTCATGGAGAACATCTAGAATCCAAGATGGCCTCAGTATATGAAGATATTTCTGTGAAAAGTGATGTGGGGTGCTCTTCCGATGGGCGTAAAGATACAAGAAAGAGGCATCGGGTCTGATCGTTGCTCGGGGTGCAGAATAGCCAGTGAAGACCTAACCCACCTTTTCATGGGATGCCAGGCAATCAGGGGCATGGCTGGGAAATATGCAAGTGGATTCAAAGGATATGGCAAATTAAGTTCTTCAAGAATGATCTGTTCTAGTTTGGTAGTAACAGGATGGGAAGTCCTGCTCTTCTCGTCTGCACTCAAATAATCAGGTACTACTTCTTCAACCATATTTGGCAAGCAAGGAACCGCCGCGTGTTTGAGGGGGATCTAGTTGTGGCAAGCTTTTGTGAAATCACGCAAGAGAGAGGATTGATGATCCACATGATCGAATGCAAACAAGCCTCAAAGGACTGGTCTAGAACAATACATAACATCTTGGAATAAGTAAAGCCGAGGAGTAGGAATGGTTTCTCTGCCAAGCAGATAACTTGTAATCCTTCGACCCTCAAGGCTCGGTCTGAGCTCGAGGATTGGTGTAGATTTCTGTTCTTAATACTATCCCCTCACAATTGTGAGTATTGCAACAAAAAAAAAAGGATACGGCCAAACTTGAAGTAATAGCTTACTCATTTTCTTGGGAATATACTCTTTTGAAGGAGAACGCTTTACAAAGAACTTAGAAGGCACCTTTGCATTGAGAAAGTGATCCAAATCAGGATTAAGGAGTGTTGGCTCCAACCCTTAATGATGTGCCTCTCTGTATGTTGTCATTGATTTTTGTTGGACCTCGTGAGGATAATAAGCGCTCTCTCTCTCTCTCTCTCTCTCTCTCTCTCTCTCTCCCCACAATAACGCTATTAGAAATATTCACTTAGTAGATACAACTCGCACAATAAAACACTATTTTAGCATATCAAAAACCAATCATGGTGCATGCATGCACACTACATAGAAGCCTGAAGGCATCTGTTGCAAGCCACATGGCATACTGAACCACTCGTTCAAGTGCTTCACAAACAGCTTGACACAAAAATGCTATTCAAAATATTGCGTTTACGTGTAATAACAGTCCTACAACTCCCACAAGAGCCTTTTGATAGCGTGGGCTGCTGCAGACAGGGCTTCAAGCCGCCAGAAAGGCGCAGATAGAGCCCAAAATGACAGCAAAACGCGAGGAGAAATTGACAGAGCAAGAGGGGGACAACTCATGGTGGTGCATGTCATACACTACATTGCCCGCATAAAACAAGATGGAAAGCCAAAACAAACAGAAAATTAGAGGTCTCCATGTCAAGTGCGGCCATTGCTCCTAGTAGCAGAACTGATGTCCTACATCGGGGAACAAAGAGCAGCATTTTTTCGTGCATGTAGGACTCATCGCTGCAAGTTGCCATGGTGCGAATACCCTTTATGCATGCATAGGCGCCTCTATTGTGCTACTACTACCGCTCAAAATGGCCTCATTTCTTCCTGTACATCGAGGCTTGCTTGGTTTTTGACAAGGCCTACTTTGCTTGTGCAGCTAGTGGTGACAATTCTACTCCACTGCACTTCAACTTCTTGCATTCCCCCCACGCCACTGTGAGAGAGAGAGAGAGAGAGAGAGAGAGAGCACCCTGATCCTACCTCCTCTCCTCTTGCAAACATGGCCCCTGTCCCTATTCTCCATGCACACTCCAAATGCCTCTCTACACCTTCCTTTCTCAGCCTTTGCCACAAGCTGGTTATCTCTTGCATGTAGTCGCTCGATAGCTTCTCGCAATCCCAATTGTGAGCTTATGCAGACATGCGAGAGGAGATGTTCTATATAGCTACACTTCAAGTTAACATTGGCCTCCATTCCATGAAAAGCAAAACATGATGAATTGCATGTTGATGATCTTCAACACACAAGACTAGGTCTGAAGTGCAGTCCTAGGAGCTGTCAGGTTGATCTCATCTCACCTCCATACACGATGGTTGGTGTGCGTAGTTCAACCAATACAGAGAGCTAATGACATCATATGCTAGCTACTTAGTGCAGAGATTATGAAGCCCAGCAACAAGGTATTCCTTGGATCCCCTCCACAACGCCCATCATCAGGATGACCTGTAAGTAGGTGCAAATGCCCATAGTGCATTACGTGTGATTAGAGCTCGGTTACCCAAGTACTCCAAATCATTTTATAAGAAGATCCAACCATCACCTCTACTGCACTTGATCATCAAACTAGATCCTGTGTTTTTACACAATCTAACTTGAAATCGTGCAACATTGGCGAGAGAGAGAGAGAGAGAGAGAGAGAGAGAGAGCGCAAGTCACATCAACCAAATGTATTGCATCCACTCATAACACAGATAGGAGGGTTTCCCTTGGGACTAAGTAACACCCATATTGAATGCGGGGTGGAGTAATGGGATCAACGGTCCAGGTTGAGGGGCGAGACCTCGAGGTGCACTAAACACGACCGCACAAAAAGCAAGGCGCGGTAAACTCGCCCAGCGGGAAAAACAAGGTGCGCTGCTGGGTTTTGAACTGGTGGCCTTGCAGTTCGGGTTGAGGGTCGCATAGGCTAACCACCTCACCCGCACGCGCATCATGTATGCCTAGGCGTTTTTATGGCATTATATTGTGAGGTGATATGCATTTTGCAAGCTGTCCAGGTTTAGTGCCCATCCAGGTTTAGTTTTTTATTTGACTGTTGCGACTGCGATTTCCTCTGCTTTTGCCCGTGAGCTTCTCCGCCTTTGATCCCATTGTCCCCCCCCCCCCTCTCTTAAATATGGGTGTTACTTAGTCCTGAGGGAGAGTTTCTCCAAAGAGAATAAGCAAAAGGTTACTTCAAGTACAAGCCTAGTTCACACTTCAACCTTTCACACTTTCAAAGGCAGCCAAAATCTTTTTCTTAGTAAATGAGCATGCACTTCATGTTTTAAAACTCAAGATATGTTCATCATTAGATTTACAAACTCTTCATTTAAACGAGTGCCCACTATCTTATTTCAACAAATCACCATGTTTGACCTATCAAAAAATGCTTGAAAATACAACACTACAAGAGGTTGTGTTCTCTTGTGACGCTTTTAGCGATGGAAATACACTTGGTTTTTATAACCCCGACGTCGCTAAGAGCGTCGCTAACAACATCGATACGGGGACGTCGCTATGACAGTTGCTATATGCGTCGCTATAAACATCGCTATATAGCGACGTTTATAGCAATGTTGCAGAGCCATCTATAGCGACGCTTATAGCGACGCTGCAAAGCTTTATATAGCGACGTCCGAGAGGAAAAAAAATTGGTGGCAGGGCCATCAACCATATTGAATGTTTCATTAGTTGATACACCTTTGAAAAAAAGTGCAAAGGTAGATATAGACCCAAAATAGTCACCCACAAGACAATATAACCATTAACTCCATCATCCATAGTACGTTGTCGTGCTGTGACACGTACATAGTGGGAACGCATGCTACAAGATCTATCTTGTAACTTTTTAGATACATAATTATCTTTCCTATAATGTACATATGCATATTTAAGTATAATAATAAGCCTTCTATCTCATCCTATTATTTTTCTCAAGGGTAACCTATCCTTACTTTACCATCAGAAAATACTATGGGAAAAGCTCAATAGCTCCGTCTCTTTAACTTGGGGCAAAAAGCATTGATTCTTTATTTCTACTATCTCATTATCATCTCGCACCCTAGCTAGATCCTATATTTAGGGTAAACTCCAATATATATATATTCTATGTATTTTTTATACTTTTCTTATATTTCTTTTTAAATAGCTACTAGGAGGGAATCAAATCCTAGTGGGACACTAGGTGGCATGATTTCAAAGATACACTTATTTTAATGCATTATTGCAAGCATGATTACAAAACTTTGTCAAGGAGCAATGTCATGCTTTCATATGGCATGAGGTGTCCTTTGGAATTAAATGAAAGTCTAGGCTAAGGGGACCACGGAAAGACTTTTGCTGCCAGAAATGGACCCTATTTTGATGAATTTTTTACACAAGGTTCCAATTCGAATTGAAAAATGATTTTAAAATGAAAATCGTAGCTAATGAGCTGAAGTTTCTGTCCATATTTTTACTTTTTTATTTGGAGCCACGGTTGAGGAGATATTATCAAAATACTGGACCCCAGGCTGCCCACATCATGCAGGGACAGCTCATTTCCAATTTTTCCAATTCCTATTCACACTGGCTCCTCTCTTTTTGTGTAAACCCTTGGGGGTTCCCTTCACCTATAAAAGGGGACCTCTTCTTCCTTGAAAGGAACGGAAGCATTCAAGCCATTGATGAGAGGAATTCTTGAGGAAGTGAGTAGTAATGCCTAATTGTACTTAGCCCCATTAACATAAGCCCAAGCCTACACTTTCTCCTAGAGGAAGACTAGCCATTCTTGTACGCTATCCTTGGAAGATCAACTCTCATCAAAGAATCGAAGGTGTTGTACTTGGCGTATCAATCAATGTTGAATTCTCCCCTCTTATTCTCTCTCCCATCAATAATGGTGCCGAAGGGTTTCAAGTAAGATGTGTTCTACATTGATGTTTTCTTGATTTCTTGTTGTTTTCATTTTCATTTCTAATCCAACATATATATATGTATCTAATCTCATCTCGTTAACCAAGCCTATCTCTCTCATTCTTAGTAATTCATCCTCTCTAGGTTCTCTTCGCTACAGGTACATCTCTCCCCGCAGTATCTTTATTGCCTACGGGCAAGAATAGGGCTTCGGAGGGAAACTTCTCATCTCTTCACTTCTCTCATATCTACATTTCTCACATACTATCCTAGATAAATAACGCACATGATGATCATTTCTATCGCTTTCACTCTGTACGATCTATTAGAATTAACGTATGGATTAGCCGAAAAATACACTTTCAACAACGTATAGTGTTTCTCTTTGGCCTAGAAAGGCTTAATGAAATACTTCTATCACTGGATCCCATCATACTACCTCTCATAGACTATAACTTTTCTTTTGACGTAAGCATAGTTATCTTGCTATGAACCAAGAGGATTTGTACACACAATTAATCCCAATCACTAGACAAAATATATATATTATGGTAAGCACAAAACTACAATTCCAAAGAACAATTCGTAGCCTATTTGGTCAGCCAAGATTGAATTCCATTAACCTTTTCATATTACCCATGATACGATATGACCATAGCCTTGATGTTTTCATTTTCGTATTGTTTTGACATTCTCTTTTGTGTTCTTTCTTTGTGTGTGTGAGTGCAAGAGAGAAAGAGTGAATCTTCTTTGATTGCACTTCTTTCCAAACCCTAGTCTTCATGGCATCTATGGTTTAACTCCTTCATATAGTTTTTGTTGAGTTCTCTCACAAACTCTCACAGCCATAAGCCCGGTGCTTTCCTGGCAAGACCGCAAATTTCTCGACATATTTTTGGTGAACCCGACGCGAAACTGCCAGGGTGAGATTTTGTGGATAACCATGGGTGATCATGTTGAGCAACAGGGTATGCATTTTGACCCAGAAACAATGCAAATGTTTCAAGCATTTGCAATGTTCATGCAACAACAACATGCCATTGAAAGAAGGGAGATTTCAGCAACGAAGGCCATACAAGCAGTCGTCAATAGAATGGATCAGTTCAATGGCAAAGATGTAACCAAGTACTTACGCGAGTATGTGAAGGAGATGGAGCTGCATCGCGTGTCAGAAGGTGAGATGATTCAAAGCTTTGAGCTAGTTGTTGCTCCAGAAATTAGAGAGCATGTTAGGGTAATTAAAGATGGGCATGGGAGAAATTGGGAAGAACTCAAAGTAGCTTTAAAGGAGGAATATTTCATGGAGGACTCTGAGAGAGTGACCAAAAGGACATTCTTAGAATGGGTAGTCAAGCTAAAGCAAGGACTATCAATAACAGAGCTACTTAGGGAATTTGAGCGGCGCTATGCACAACTCACCAGGACAGAAAGGGCCACACTAGATGTAGAGAAGACAGATCTTTTCTTACAAGCTGCAGGTAAAGAGTTTCAAGAAAATTTGGAGCTTCTTCTTGAAGATAAAGATGCTGAGCAAGGACTAAAGACCGACTGGAATGAGGTTGAAGGTGCCGTCTCACTGCTTGCCAAACGACAAAGAAGAAGGGACAAGATGGTAGTAAACACTACAAGTCCTTCCACCTCAACTTCTGACAAAATGGTAAAGCCTACTTTTATCGCTCCTAAGTTTGATGAGTCCATGCTAGATGAGCTTGTGAATAAAATGCGTGACTTGAAGGTGAAGTTTGCAAAGCTTGAAGAAAAAGGCCAACCATCAGGGCCACTTCCTAGGCAAAGACAACAGCCCAAAGAAGGGTTTGTTAATAGATGTATTTGGTGTGATAGTACAGACCATGTAAGAAGGGATTGTGATAATTTTAGTGATGCTTTGTCAAAAGATGTTGTCTTTTTCAAGGATGGTAAAATTCACTTAAGAGAAACAGGTCTACCCTTGAGAAATAACTTTGGGAAGGGGGGACTGCAAACCTTAGTTGAAGATATGGCAACCAAGCATGCCACCTCTTCAGTTGAGGCAGCTACTTATGGAGTAAAAATTGAACATTTTTTTGATGAAGAGGTGAGTGACCATCATGGTCAAATTTGGCCAAATGTCATGCAATTAGCTAAAAAGGGAAAGCTTACAAAAGAGATTCTACATGAAGCAGGTGATTGCATACGTCTAGAAACAGGATGGAATGATCCAGTGGACTCATTCTTCTAAGAGTTTTGTAGTCTTGAACCAAGAAAGAATGCTCAACCTAATCTATAGAGAGACACCAAGAAAAGATTAGCCTATGGTTTTGTTGTTGTTGTGAGTTTGAACGTTTAGGATACGGCCAAGCTTGGTAGATCTGACAAACAATGTCTTCTTTGAGTAGAACTGACAAATGATGGCTTCTCTGAGTAGCGATGCCGATGGCTCTGAGTAGATGAGGGTAAGTAAAGCGGACGCGTTTAGGTGATCGAGCAGAGGATATTTGTTTTTTGTTTTGATTTGCTAGTTGTGCAGGTCCTATGCCTGATAGGGTAGGCTTTATCGCTTTTGTTTAAGCCCAGGTGCCTCGCGAGCTGCTCTTGCTTGAGTTCTAGCAAGACGGTACTCCCCCCCCCCCCCCCCCCCCCCCACCCCACTACTGCTTTGGCGGTTATTAACTTCTGCTTGCGATTATTATCTTTTTGAGAAGACAATTATTAACACTACCCGCGATTATTTGCCTTAATAAGAGCCTACCTTGTAAGAGATTGTGCATGTGGAGAATTAGAGAGTAAGCTTTGTGCGAGACCGTGAGCTGAGCAACACACACGGTGTGGTAAGCAGCAAAGCAGTGCATCCCCCCCACCATACTACAACGAATATTGTATTTGGTGATTATTATCAATGATTATTACCCTGTGTGTAACTTGGTGTCGGTGAGGATTGTCATAGTGCCATGGTGAGCTCCTCTAAGCCGTCCTACGTCAAAGCAATGTCAGGCAAGGAACAACCCGACGCTCTCAAGGCTATCGAGCCGACAGGCATCCTCGTGAAACCGAGCGCCGATGATAGCGGTCAAAGCTCCCTTATTAATCTGAGTAAGGAGGAACTGAAACAAAGAAAGACGCAGGTGGAAAAAGACCCAGCGGCAATCTTGTGTGCACTATCGTCGAACAAAAGGGTGCATGAAGATTCGGCGTTGCAAGAGGATGTTGTTAAAGTGGCCAAAGGGGACAGAGCTTTCCAAGCACTTAAGAAGGCGCTCCCACAGCGTGTCGAGGTGGAAGATGCCGTTACGGTGGTTGTTTCCCCTACCATAGTGAAAAAACAACTGGTGGAGGTAGCAAATTCCACTCTGGTTTTTGGGTTTATGGGGAGAGTTCCCAATAGAATTGAGCTCTGTAATTGGCTTAGCTATCCACTGGTGTTGAATAAACACGGCTCGGTAATATTCACCCAATATATAGCAAAAGGATTCGTGTCAGTTCAGTTCAAGGATAGTGCAATAGTTGAGAAGGTTTTGGTGAAAAGCCAGCTGTCCTTCAATCGTGCGCCGGTGTGCGTGCTCCCTTGGGAACCTCTGTTTGAATCTAATGAGGTATTCAAGGATCTCTGCCCAGTATGGGTGGAATTTGGCAACCTCCCAATATGGCTTAGGAAGAACTTGAAGGACCTCGCAGCCTCCCTTGGTGATCCATTGTTTGTCCCATCTGTGAGAGCCTCGGGGGTAGCAGCAAACAAGGTCTGTATCTGATGGTATCTGAGAAAGCCACAACCAAAGAACTTGGTGGTCAATATTGGGGCACTACAAGAGGTTGTGTGTACTTGTGATGCTGTTAGCGATGGAAATACATTGGGTTTTTATACTTCCCAGTGTTGCTAAGACCGTCGCTAACATTGTCGATACAGGAACGTCGCTATGAGCGTCGCTATAATCGTCGCTATAGCCGTCGCTATATAGAGACACCTATAACGACGTTTATAGCGACGCTATAGAGCCTTATACAGTGACGCTCATAGCGAGGCCCCAAGAGAAAAACATTTTGGTGGTGCCCTGCCACCCATCAACCATATTGAATGTTTCAATAATTGAGTAAACCTAAATGAATCCAAGATAAGCCCAGATTCACCTTTGAAAGAAAGTGCGAGCTTAGATATAGACCCAAAGTAGTCACCCACAAGACAATATAACCATTAACTCCATCATCCATAGTATTGTTTGCAAAATAAAGATACAAAACTGACAAAAGTAAATTGATGAAAGTAAATCAATGACAAATGTATACATTATAGGCAAATTTACTTGATTGTTAAACTTTGCAAATGTATTAGTTACAACACCATTGTCATTATTGAAAAAATATACATGGTTTTCCAATAGTTACAAAAAGACGTATAAACGTCATCTCATGATACATATGCTATGACAAAAGGAAACTAATGATATCTAGATACGGCTAGACTGACATCGTCTAATTAGACGTCTCATCGCGTCCAAGTGGCGTATCTGTCGGATTCTGCAAAAAAAACAATAAGACAGCTTTCTGTAAGTATAAACATATAATTTATAAAACAATACAACAAATAGAAAAAAGTAAACCCTAATACTAACCATGTCACTGCGAGAAATCAGAATGTCCATCAGGGTGTTTAAGCCCTTTCTGCTGCGTACTCGCGCTCGTACTGTGTGGGGTCACGTCGTGTCATCGACCACTGTCAACACATATAAAGAATCCATTATGTTAGAATTTAAAAACCCCTAAACCCTAAACTATCAAACCTAAAGAGCACTGTGAAAACACTTACAAAATTGGCCTCAAATGATTTCCGCACGTCGCTTCCCAAGTGGTGCGAGCTCCTTGCCTCTACTCGCTCTTTGACTGACTCCTTTTATTGCTTCCACTTGTCGGGATTCTCGCGCGCTGCTTTCTTCGCATTCTTCCAATCTTCTTTGGCCAGCCAATCTGGTTTGTTCCACCCATGCTTGATTGCTTTTTGCACTTCTGAATGCTTGTGCTTGCAGTATTCGCGCATTCGAACCTTCATCAGGTCTTCGTTGAAGCGGTCATCCTGTGTTGAAACGAGAAACTTGTCATGCAGCATGTTGATGGCTCAGTCTTTAAAATCACTTGGTACTTCACTCCAGGTGTTTGGTATGTAGCGTCTAAACACCTGAGAGCAAAGACCGCGCATGCGCGAGATCATCTTCTTGCCTTCATCATCCAAGATGATGCCGTCGCTGAAGTCGACGGAGTAAGGCAAGCCCTCTCGCCGGTGACGCATGAACCTAGGTGTCCCGGCAGGGGTCTCTAGCGGCGTGTCCATGGTGGTACGGACGTCCGATGTCTCCACTGGAGTATAGGCCCCGATGCGAGGAGTGTCCATTGGAGTGACTCCTGGAGGAGTAGCTAGTGGTGTGTGGCTGCTAGGAACGGCCATCAACCATGCAAAACCTGGTGTAGATGGCCATACCGTGGCTGGTGTGGGGGCGGGCAAAGAAGGGGAGGCTAAAGAGCCTCGTGGAACACGAGGCGGTGTCGAAGCATCAGCGGCGGCATCCCCACAACAACCGCCGCCGCCACCACTAGAGCGTCGGTGCCTAGACGAGTGTGAAGATCGTCTCGTTGACACTGAATGCTCCGAAAAAGAGGGAGACGCTAAAGGAGTAGGAACACGTGATGGTGCTTCAGATCGATGATGCTCCACGTACCACTGTCTCTACTGGGGTAACAAAGAAGAAAGAAACTCATCATCATCCATACCTACATTAAACACACGAACATTTAATCTTATTATTGAATGAATGGAGAAGAAAACATGGACAAGTAGAGAGAGAGAGAGAGGACTTGTTGAATTTCTTTAGAGAGATTTCGATGAATTTATGTGAATTTGTAAAAGCAGTGCGCTCCGGGTGCGATGGAGACTGAAGCTGCAATTAGCTAAAAAGGGAAAGCTTACAAAAGAGATTCTACATGAAGCAGGTGATTGCATACGTCTAGAAACAGGATGGAATGATCCAGTGGACTCATTGTCAGTGCATGCCCACATTACAAAATGCCAACAAAATGAGGCAATTGTAGAAGAGAAGCGCTGACGTGAGAATGCTGATGAAGGACCATCAAAAAGAGCTTCTAGAAGTGGGGTAAGAAGCGACTCAATGCCTTCTCAAACACCCTCAACACAAGGAGCATCTCCACCTGAAGTACTCATGGAGGAGTCTACAACAGGAAAGAAGAAAGAGCCAACGAAAGGTAAGACAAAAGGCCCAACTTATAAACTACAATCTGATATTGAGGTTGCTACAGATTTAAAGAAAGTCTTGGAGGAAAGGATCTTGAATAGCAAGATTGAGTTTACTCTGGGAGAAGTTCTTGGCATTGCAAAGCGTGAATTCCATGAGGAGATCATTGACATCATCAAGAGGAAGAGACAAACCCTTGCTGAAGTTTCTCGTCCACAGGTTGAAGGGGAAACCTCAAAGACACAAGGGATGCAACTGCAAAATAAGGAGAATGATGGAGCTGTGGTAGGATGCTACCAATCTAGTGGGAGAGTGAAGCAAGTGCATTTCTCAAATGATGATGAAGAAGTTGAAGATATTCCTAGGAGCTACTATTCACGAAGTCACTGGGCAAGGGCTACTACAGAAACTTTGGTCAAGATAGGTGATCTTGAAGAGCCATTTGTTGCCTTGATTGACCATGGTTCAGAAATAAACATAATGTCAAAGAGTCTCTACAACAAGTGCAAATGGCCGATGGACACAGATCATGGCTGGATGGTAAAAGTGGCAAACAATTTATCCGGTGAATTGTATGCAGCATGTCCAGGTGTGAAGGTAACAATAGGTGATGTAAAGATTGACCAAAAATTCTTTGTACAAGATACATCTTCATATCATCTCATCCTTGGACAACCCGACATTGTGGGAGTTCGAATGGAAACAAAGGTAATGGACGATGGTTTAGCATATGCTAGAATACGTAGCAAAGATGATAAACGAGCTGTCCAATTTCTCACAGTCTGTGTAAACCATGAAAGAAATCGTGACAACCTCAGAGAACATCCTCTACCAAAGGTAAGCAAAGAGTTTCATGATCATAGAGAAATGATGGGTTTTGGCCAAGTACCATTGTAAAGCGGGATTGCAGTGGTACAGAAAGAAAAAGGGTCTCGCCTGATCCAAAAATAGGTGAAACTTTCTCGATGAGCTCCTTGGTAACAAGGAATGGATCAGTATGTTTTACAAAACTTGAAGATTTGAAGAGATGTGAGAGGCAATATGTGCATAATGTACAAATAGGCATGAAAAAGAGTGGGTTGCTAGAGCCTACTGAAAATGTTTTGGGTTTGTGTGAACAAGTTTCTTTTGTAGATACTATGGGTGAGCTTGATGCTATAATGGGGTCTAGTTTGCATCTTGAAAATGAAGTTGTGGAAGTTTGCTCTATGGAAATGTATCAAGTAATAGAAGCCTTTAAAGAAAGCCAAACAGTTGGCCCAGAAATCCATGTTGAAACTAAATACAAGAGTGTAGCAAACAAGGTGAAACCAGTAGATTGGTTGCGAGGAGTTTCTAACACAGGAGGAGACAAAGTGCTTCAAAGAAATGCTTTCAAAGCACGGTAAGGCTTTTGCATTTGAGCCACATGAGATAGGATGTGTTGATCCTTCTATTGTATCTCTTATGGTAATTTTCACAATACCTCATGTGCCTTGGAATCTGCGGCCTATTCCGGTTCCAAAGGCTCAT
>NC_140960.1:93444839-93657339 GCF_014529385.1 Adiantum capillus-veneris
CATTCCCCACATAGTGGGCTTAACAAAACCGGTATTAGATCCCAGTTCCACTTACTCTATTATAATTAACAACATCAACCATTTATAGGCTACTTAAGGACCTCTCTTCTTAAGCAAGAAAAGAGAAACCAAATGCTCTGATACCAATGTAATGGAATTTGCCTATTCAATTTGAGAATAGCGGAATTTAATGAGAGTACTTTCAAGAAATGATTTTGTGAGCATAGCAGGTAGACATAATTGAAGATAGCAACATAATCATAGCAATTAGTTAACTTGGCATAGACAATACTTTTGCAAGAGAGAGAGTTTAGAGAACATGACAACAATTGAGGACCGGATTTATGTGGAGCCGGTCCCCCCTCCAATAGGCATTTGTATTATGATTTCTCCCATAAAGAGAGACTTGTTACAATACAGTCTTTGTGTTCATTGTGACCTAGGTGATTCCATGAAGATGGAAGGCTTCATGCACCACAAACATAACATAAACTTGAAGAAAGCTTTAACTATCCCAAGCCTCAGTCCCAAGACCTCAAACACCTTCGAAGGTGGAGAGAGCTAGCAGGGAATGAGGGTAGGGAAGAGGAAGAAGAAACATTTCGTAGGAGAAAGAATTAGTTCCTCACTTATCATACTCTTGTTGCTAGCATACATAATAGCATAGTAATGAAGAAGAAGGATATGGCAAGCTTAAGCATTGAAGCATGGCTCTTGGTTGGATTTGCACTCCATAGCCAAGAGTGTTGGTGTAGGCTCTCAACCTCTACTTGCTTGGAGAGGGAGCTCTTGCACTTTGCATATTACACAATGAGAGTTCTTGTGAGTGTGTGTGGATGAGTATACCCCCTAGGCACCCCCCTAGCTTGCTTGGGTCGACCCCCCCTTGTAGCTCATGCCTGAAGCTCATTGGACCCTTCCAGGCCTAGCCAATCACAAGCAAGAGCCATTACAAGCAACATGGGTAGCCTTGGGACAAGTGTCCCCCTTTCCCCTTTGAGAGAGAGGACTTGATAAATGCTAAAACAATTAGATAATTCATGTAATTTATCATTGGACCCCTTTGAAGCCTAGCCAATAGGCTTCAAGCAACACATGAAGGTAACATGGGTAGGGGCTTGACATGTGTCCTTGCTGCCTCTTCAAGTTGGGCTTCCCTTGTGTGTGTGAGTGGGTATTCTCTCTCTAGCCCCTAGGAAAAGGGCTCGCCCCCCCTCTTGTAGGAATTCTTTTGACTTTTAGGTGATCAAGCACCTTACTCACCAAGCATGACAAAGCACTTGAACTAGGGGGTGTTCCCACAAGCATCTCAGGCAAGCTTCTCAAGGCACCTCAAGTACTTTAATCATGCAGCAAGTCAAGCACCTCAAGCATGGAGCCAGTCAAGCACCTCAAGCATCTTAATCAAGCACCTCAAGCATGGAGCCAGTCAAGCACCTCAAGCATCTTAATCAAGCACCTCAAGCATGAAAAACACCTCAAGCATGACAAGCACCTCAAGCATGACAAGCACCTCGAGCTTGGGCCGGGTTCCCACCTCAAGCTCAGCCCTAGCTTACTTAAGGTCAAAGGACTTTTACACACATTTATTGGAGGTCTTCAATGAAGCTAACCCTAAGGTCTTATGCTCCATTGGTTAGCCTTGCTCTTTGATAGACCATCTCCCTTTTGGGCCCCTTTACCATTGGCCCCGTGTTGAGATAGATCTATAAGCACATACCTATATCTTAACACTTGTTCCCGTTTATTCTCCCACATTAAGTGATCAATTTAATATGAAAAAATCATTTGGGTTAGTTAGATATTAGATTTTATGACAAACAATAAAGCACAATCTATATATTTAGTGTCTTTGAGGTCATATGATACCTTCTGTAGTGAGTTATAATTAGAGCACCTTTTTGTCTCTTGGCCTCAAGCTCATAGGGTTTTGATACCATATGGTGTGGATATGTTGGGTTTCTATGGACCTAAGATCATAGTGTTCTAATTTCAAATGATATAAATGCTCTATAAGATTCTCAAAGATTTTTCTTTTAAAAGACTAAGGTTTTTCTTTATAGATGTCAATAAATGGATCGTAAGTGTTGACTAAGAGACTTAGGCTTTTCTTTTTTATTTTCAATTAAGAGGCTTTTGCTTTTCATTATGTAGCTTAGAGCTAGCCTCCCATGACATTAAGGCTAAAGGGTGCTAATTCCAAACCACACATAATAAGTGCTTTTCAGAATAACATATGTCAACTTATGGCCTTGTGATCATAGGGTGGTGACATAAGTGCAAATTACGTATATTCCTATGACCACAATTAATAAAAGTCTTGTAGAAGATGAGATATCACTCTTTAGCCTTGTAGAGAAACTAGTGTGGCCATATGTAGGATCATATGGTGCTAATAGTCTGGCTTCCTATGGTCACACTTAGTTAAAGTGTGGCAAAAGATCAAATGGATCCCTATGACCCAAAGACCATAATGTGCTATTTTTAAATAATGTAAAGGTACTTTAAGAATGTCAAAAAGAATGTTTTTTTTCTAAAAGGCCCATGATTTTTATTGAATCTATTTATATAGGTATCTTAAGTGCCTTGTTGAAACCTTAGGGTCTTAGAACCTTTATTCTTGGCGACCACTAGTAAGTATCTTGTGGAAGAACATAAACCAACCTGTTACATTCGGGTCATAGGATGTTGATACTATAAAGTGAAAATCCCCTAAGCTCATAGAGTACCATATGGCCTTATGGCCATGCAGGTTGTCCTTGATGGTGCAATGGGAAAAAACTGTAAAACAAAAAACTTTTGAATCTTTTAATAAACTAAATGTAAGCATTTGAAACATCAAACTTAAAATTGACATATAGCATTGAAAGACAAATTTACACAAGCACTCTGGAAAGGGTTTCTCAATACATAAAAAGCTTTTGTAGATTCCATAATATTACAAAACTCTACTCCATCATCTTCTCAATGGAGATCTATTTGGAATTATACTGAGTTTTTAGCTTTTTTATATAATTCTTGGCTTCATGTAATTTGATAGAAGGCTCCTTGTATCCCAATTTTTGGGCAGGCATAATTGCTTCAATATCTTCTAAACCTGATGAAGGTTTCATACTCTTTAAAATATTCACTTTTTCTCGATCAAGTTTTCGAAGCTTCTTATCTTGCATTCTAGTGGGCATTCCACTAGTGTTAGATGTTGCACCTTTTTCATCGTCATGAGGATGGGAAGCTTCTGGTAGTTTGCATGTGGAGTAGTTTTCCATAGACAAACTGAATTTCTCTCCTCCCACTCTACAACAACCATGTGAACATGATTATAAAGTTCATGACCTTGTCTATAGGAATAAGAGCTTGTAATTGTGTGAATGTTGTTGACATGATGAAGAGCTTGAATATATGGCATTAGAACCCCAAGAAGGATATTATCCTTCTCATCAACATTGAATGATGGCAGAAAATTACATATTCAATGTAGGATTAATGCATCCTTTAATGGTGCATCATCTACTAGAAGCATTCTTTTTGCATCAATCCCAAATTTTGTTGATGCAACAGCCAACGGTTTGAAAAGTGATTCTATTCTTGGATTATTTAAGCAAGTGATTCTTTATTCTTCACGTGATTGACATTTGCTTTGCTCCCAAATCTGAAAGAGTGAAAACTTTTCTCGAGCCTCCTTCTCTAAAATCTTAATGATGTCCATAACATGTGTATCATCAGTAGATGACCATATCCCTACATGGAAATTTCTAAGTAGAGTCTTTGAAAACTCAATACATCCTGGTCGTAGAACAATATACTCATGTTCAAACTTTAAGCTGTTTTTTTTTGTACTTTGGCTAGAGTCGCTCAAGTGAAATCCTCACAAGCTCACTATTATAGTCAGACATTGGTCTGTTAGGGGATAAAAGGTCCAGATCAACATGCACCCCGGTTCCCATATCTGGAGTTACTAAAATGTTGTGGATGGATTCTTATTTTGACCTTGTACATGTTTTGAACCTTGCATTTCCTTCTACTTCCATAGCATCACTCTTCAAATTCATCTCCAATGACTGCAATGGTTGACCTTTAGGAACTTGTATATTTTTGTCAACTTCAAAAACTCTCTAGTTGTGATGGAGATCCATAGACTCTTTCTCAATAGCTTGAAAATCCTTTGTACCAATAAGCTCAGGTAAAATTTATCAGTGGTAATATCTTGTTGAAGTTTTGACTTCAACAAGATATTACCACTGATAAATTTTACCTGAGCTTATTGGTACAAAGGATTTTCAAGATATTGAGAAAGAGTCTATGGATCTCCATCACAACCAGAGAGTTTTTGTAGAAGTTGACAAAAATATACAAGTTTCTAAAGGTCAACCATTGCACTCATTGGAGATGAATTTTTAAAGAACATGTCGCATGGATTTTGTTGATCACACTCTTAAAACAAAATTAGAGAGTATTCAAATGACAAATTTAATATCTGAGAATACATTCAATAAGACCAAGGATGCCATTGCAATATAGCTTGGAGAAAATTTAGGATAACCCTATAAGGCCTTATGGTTGCATAGTTATCTTTGACTACAAGATGTTGATAATAGATTTCTTGAAGAAAAACACATTTTATACTGTGGCTTAAGGGTCATAGGGTGAACTTTGTAGTTATCTTGAAGGCTCTATGGGAGCTTAAAATATGCCTACTATGGTCTTTGGTCCATAAGGAGTTTTCTTTATAGGTAATTAGAATAGAAAGAGATCTATAGTTTTAGGACTGTAGGGTACTTTATACTTGGGCCACCCTATGGCATTAAGGAAGGCCTATATGGAGTATGGTATAAAATTCTAGAAGCAATTCTTATTATTTGGGCCAGATGATGCATTTTGGTGGTTTCACAATAATTCCTTAGCCTATCTACTTTTACATTACATAGAGCTTGGAGCTAAATGGTGCCCTTTATGTTAGTTACAAGCCCTAAGGCCATAGGGTGACCAAGGTGCTCATGTAGACCCTCTACATTGGCACAATTTGGTCTTAGAACCATAGGGTACCTCCTATATGATCCTATGTCAATAGTGTGTTCTTTTTGAAACCTAAGGGGCCGCAAGATCATTTTTTTGCACCTCTATATTAATGATCTATGGCCCTAGAACCATAGGGGCTCTCACTATTTTTGTTAGGACACAAGATGTTGATCACAGGTTTCTTGAAGAAAACAATATCTTATCCTATGGCCTAAGGACCATAGGGTACTCTCTCTAGGTGTCTTTAAGACTTTGTGAGAGCCTAAAATGCACCCTTTTTTGGCCTTAGGGCTATAGGGATAGGATTTTTTTATAGGTATCAAAATAGAGATAAATTTATATCCTTTGAGTTATAGGATACAACTCTATATTTGAACCATGTGGCCCAAGGGCCATCGGGTTTCCCCTATGTTTGTTAGAGCAAAGGGTGTTTTTGATAAGTTTCTTGAAGAAAACCATATTTCATCCTATGGCCTAAGGGTCATATGAAGCCCTTTTTAGTCATCTTTAAGAATATGTGAGAGCCTGGAATATACCTCTCTCTCTGTGGACTTAGGGCCATAGGGATAGGCTTGTACAAGTATCAAAACAAAGAGAAATATTGTCATGCCAAGGGAAATGCCCGGTGGTCTAGGGCCAGGTCCAAGGGGCTGGCTGCAAGTGTGGATAGGGAATGAGGCCCAAGGGGCTGTTTAATGGGAGGTTCATTCCTAGGCAGTCCCAACAGGGGCATTTCACTGGTATCAGAGCTCCAGTCTATTCTAGGCAAAGTGGGTCATGGACCTCCAGTTTTAGCATGCTCAGGCAACCTAAGGGCGAGTTTTGTAGAGAGTTGGAGGCGGTCATGGCCGCTTAGCAGCCGGAACCGAAGGTGCTTGGGCTCGTGGGGTCCCGAACCTAACGAGGAGAGAGTGATACGGCGAGTTCTGCAGAACAGCTCGCGCTCGGGCTCAGAGGGTGCACACGGGGACGGTGGACAAAGTCCATGACTTCAGTGGCGGCTGTGGAGCCTTAGACCACGCGCTCTCTCTCTCTCTCTTCTTCTCACTTGGAGCCTCTGCTTGCCATTGCCATGGCCTTGGACTTTTTTGGCCTATCCATATTTGGCCACCCAAAGATTTAGGGAAAACCCACAAACCCAATTTAAGTCTTTAGGGCAAGTTCCCACGGTCGCAGTTTCCCCTTTTCTTCGAGGGTGTACTGGGCCAACACTAGTGGCAAAGGGCCGTGACTTCTTCATCAATCTCCAGCAAACAACCAATTCCCTGCATAAATTTTGAACATTTCAAAATTTTGATAGTTGGATACAATGTTAGTAAAGCCATTTCAATAAAGCAATCAAAATTTGCAGATAAGTTTTTCCTCCGGCTGTTTCGCTTGTTGATAGGTGACAACTTTTTCAACCTTTTTGCCTCCAACGTACCAAATCAATTAGCAAAGTTAATTGATTGCTGCCACGACGGTTTCTGGCCTCTTCAATGTACTATTTGTCAAGCCAGGCGCTTGGCAAAGCTAATTACTATTTGTCAAGCCACGCACTTAGCAAGGCTAATTTGTGGTGATTCATGGTACCAAGCAACATCCTCATGGATGCCTTGTTTGATTTTCTAGATACGGAACTTCCTGACAATCATCTTTTTGACTTTAAACTTCCTTTCCGGGCATCTACTCCTCCTCCTCAAAGTGTACTTGAAATTTTGGAGGATACTGGCAATCTCTTCGATGAAAAAGAGTACGTTACACGACGTGACTTTCAAACATTTGAAGGACAGTTTTGTAAATTGGCGGTTCGTGTCCAACTGCTGGCTACACAGGTGGATCACCTTACGGAGGTGGTCATCTCGTGCATGCCACAAGCTACCGTATCTACACTTGTGGTAGTTGTCGAACCAGTCTCTACCAAGGTGGAAAAGAGGAGACTTTCCACAGTAGACTTTCAGAAAGCCAAATTGCAGAAGTTATGTTTCAATTGTATGGGACAACATCAACAGAAACATTGTCCCCAAGTACTGGATTCATAGGTCTTTTTGATGGATTTTGAGACTAACTAGTCAATCAATCTTCTTGCATGCTCTTTCGTGGCTATCTACCCTTTTAGATAACCCTTTTAGTTATTTGTATAGGATACAATAACTTTCTTAGTATAGCATATTCAGTCAAGATATAATACATAATGATTTTCATTCTTTAAGGAATTTTGACATGGTCATTTAGCTGAAAGTGTTCGACAAGGCCGATTAGCTTTTGCCATGATATTTGTATGTTAACAACCGCATCTGTTTGCTATGAGCATAGAAGTACTTATGTGAAGCACGGCTTCCATAATTGACAAATTTTATATTGATACTTTCTATGTTTAGCATATGCTCTGAGCATACAAACATGGGAGGGATTTGACAGTATGCTTGTATAATATTTCATTACGTGCTAGACAAGCATAAATGATACCTGAGGGTGTATATGATACACGCGACAACTCTCTCTCGTGCAATAGAATTGGCTAGGAGCTAGATTTGAACAAGTTTTTTCTCTTCGGAATTTCCAGGCAACGGGTTACATCCAAATGACCAGGTTAGACAGTTTTCCATTTTTCTTGTTTTTTTCATGTTTCCACTTTTAATTGGAAACTATTATTGATGTGCAAAGCAAAGTGCTTTGACAGTTTTACACGAAGCAAGGCTTCTCACTTGTGCTAAGATACTTCCCATTGACTTGGAATCATGGGCTTTGGAACATAAGTCTGGGACACTGGTAAAATAAGGATATCTCCTCACATTTTATGTGTGACAACATCCAATTATAATGCATCCCTACCCATACAGACTGTGCAAGGCACTTGTGGTTTTGGCTCTCACGTTTGAGCCGTCACTCTCGCCAAGGGCTTACCACCCTACATGCAAGGCATGCTCGCCAGATAGACTAAATTCCACCATCTTTTGGTTTATGCTTCCGCTATCACACCCCACTCTATCAAGGACAATATGCATTATCGATTGTTTCACATGATTTTCATTAATGCACAACACCACTAAAAGGACCCTACGACTCGGACTCGATTCACAGGCAAACTGCCCTATTCAAATCATCCTCATACAGTCATACAAGGTAGATGGGTCAAGATTTGACTTGTGTTTTCTGTTCCCTCTCTCAATGAGAGTGTTATATAGGCCAATTGTTGCATACTTATAGGATAAGCTGCAAGCATACGATGCGCACGAGCACCAGATTGGGTACACACTCCAACAACTTAAGGAAAGTTTTTCATCCCAGCATGCTCTCTTTCTCTCTCTTTCTTCTTTCTCTCAAAGAATAATGAACACTTTATAAAAAGCTTTTGATACATGTTTCGCTCGTGAGTTAGCCTGAGCCAAGGTGCTCTAACTCTCAGATAGACAGTAGCCAAGACGCCACCCAAATTAGTCTTCATGGATTCGTCGATAGAACACTAATTTGTTATTGGCATAAGGGCTATGAGCCACAAAGTCTAAGAGCCATTGTCAAACCTAGGGTAAGACCCAAATGTTGGCATTTTCTGGGTGATTGTTCTCAAGCTTGAACAGAACTACCCAGTGGAATCCCCATCGATGTCAATGGCCAAGCACGAGTCTCGCGATTACAGATGTTTTGAGTGTTCGATTAGCACTACATGTTTTTTAGTGCCAAAATCAAGTTGAGTTTCTAATACTCTTAAACTCCCATCAGATGATATATACCATGGAGTCTAGAGGCAACAACAGTTGCGACAGCATGGCTATCCATATGAGCTAGGGTGGATCTCTTGGTCTCTCTATAGCACTACGAGTGTCTATGGGCGCATAGTTTTGGGGTGATACCCAACGGGTGATTACTAATTCCCCCCATAGGCATCGAGGATCATAGTTTGATCTATCCCAGTTATACGTTGAAGGAACGACGTCTGCAATTTACCATGGGTAGTGGACAATTTCAACTTTGCAATAGTGGATAAATTAAACTTTTCAAGTTGATTCCAAACATTTTATATACGGTCAACTCTATTGGTTACCGTTACCTACTAGTTGAGCAATTTCTATAAAGGGTCTTAGCAAGGGGTTTGACTACGTACCTTCTAACCCAAGGGTTTGGATTACAAAGGCACACCAAGGGTTCCCAATGCAATGTTGCTTGTTTTTTACTAATTTTTCCATTAGTGTTCCTACCCCTTCACAGGTGGGAGGCGTGCTCTTGTGCATTTGAATACGGGTAAGTGTACATTAAGTTCAATCCCTAGGTATGCATCTATTGGCTCAATGTTTTAGAGACATGCCAAGGGCACATCAGAACAAAGTATTTTGGGCCGTAGTGTCCAACATACATTGTTTGCATTATGCAGTATCGACCCACTTTTAGGGTTTATTTGGCACATGTTGTCACATGGGATACAACATGGTATAGGGACTCAAGGAGTTCGGTTTAGCCAGTGTGGAGCAAGGCTAATGAGGGTCCCTCTCACTCCCGTCATAGAGTGTTTGCAGCTACCTCCACGCACAAGTACATCTTATACTTCAAGGATGTTCTTTTTAAGACATCCTTACATGAGACATATTCCACATGTGGAGAATATGAGTCTGTGGATTGACACTTGCACCCACTATTTCAAGTACGTGTCACGACAAAGTCCCTAGATGCTGGTCATATTTATTTTCTAGACCATTTTCAGCACGACGTATCAGGAGCGCTTTTGGTGGCTAGAAATTGTCGAATACTTAGAATGACTTGTTAAGGTACAAGTGCAATTAAACAACATTACAGACGGTTGTTTATGCATATAGCTAGGCTACGAGTTGTTAATGAACAGGTTTCATTGTTTGTACCTAGACGTGATTGATGTTTCACCTTCTATTCTGGTTCAAATGTTTCAGCAAGTCTTGCAAATGATTGCAGCAGAAAGTATTTAGTTTCTTTTCATGACTATTTACATTCCTCTTTAGTGTGTGCTAGGAGCATCACATTCTCCATAAGTATTGGCAAGGATGATCATGAATATACAGGTTTGGATCTGTTTTTTGCTAAATGCATGCACACTAGGTGTTATGGGCCCTAGTGTTTAGCAAAGAATGATTTGGAGTGGCATGTATATTCATCACATTAGTGCTATGAAGCATTTTGCACTCTATGTGCAATATCTCTACGAGATTACTTTTTGGGTCTACCAATCACCAATAGAGGTCATGGCTCGGTTTGGGTGCATGTGGATTTTTCAAGTTAACCTAGATGGTTATTCATGACATTATTGTTTGCTCAGCAATGTTGTATGATCTTGTGATCCTCGTTTACCAGTCATCTAGGAAGACTGTCTGTAAACCGTGGGGGGAACACACCTCAGTGTTGTCAGTATCCAAGGGGATAGGCATATTACAAAGTGTAATTTTGTGCTAAAGGATATGCAAAGTGCATACATTAGCACCAAGCAATCCAACTAATAAGACTTTATTGCTCTACTTGAAGTTTGCTTACCATAAGTTAAAGCATGTTTGCGACTGGGCTTAGTCTTTTCATGTATAAATCCGATTCTCAACCTTGAACACTAACTATGGTGGGGTTGTTTACTGATGAAATTTGAGAACAAGTCAACGACTTAAACTTGGCCGATGAGTTACATCAGCAAGTTACTTTCAAGGAAAGTGAAAAGAGGTACTCTTTGGGTACATCTTAGTTGTGATAACTCATTTAGCTACTCAAGTGAGTTCTACATGGATTTTACACGCTATATTATCTATGTGATGGTTACACCAAGACGGTTGCAATAGGACAACAATATGGAAAATCAAGATGTTATTCTTGGTTTCATTGAACCTCCTAACTGAACCGTGTTCTGGTCAAGCAAACAGCTGCATCCCTACAGGATGCCCCTGTGAAAAGCAGTAGTGCATCACTCTTGTTTTCGAGGACGAAAACGCTTCTCCATGGGGGGAGTAATGTCATGCCAAGGGCAATGCCGATGGTCAAGGACCAAGCCCAAGGGGCCGGTTGCAAGTGTGGATAGGGAATGAGGCCCAAGGATCTATTTAATGGAGGTTCATTCCTAGGCAACCCCACCAAGGGCATTTCACTGGGGGGAGTAATGTCATGCCAAGGGAAATGTCCAGTGGTCAAGGACCAGGCCCAAGGATAGGGAATGAGACCCAAGGGGCTATTTAATGGGAGGTTCATTCCTAGGCAGTCCCACCAGGGGCATTTCAAATATATAGCCTTAGCACCATAGGGTACTTTATACATGTGTCACTCTATTTCTCTAAGGCCATATGGACATGTACGGAGTACCTTATAGAAAATCTAGAAGCAGTTTATAGCCTTTGGGCATAGCAGGATGCATTCTAGTGGTATGCCAATAAATCCTTGTCCTCTTTAATTAACATTGCGTACATTCTCTGGCCAAAGGGTGAGTTAGTTAGGAACCCTATGGCCCTATGGCCATAGGGCCATAGGGTTGCCAACATACCCGAGTAGAGCCTCTATATTGGCACAATCTATTCTTAAATCCATATGTAACCCTCAATATGATCACACAACAAATACGTGCATTGTTTTGAGCCCAAAAGGGCATCTAGTGGCCTACATGTCCCATTGCAAAGCCTCTATATTAGCACCCTTTGGTTGTGGAACCATAGTGTCCCCTGTATATGATCCTACGACCATAATGTGATCTGTTTTGAGCCTTAAGAAAATGTAAGGTCATTTTTATGCACCTCTACACTAGTACCCCATGATCATAGGGCATGGGGTACTAGTTTAAAGGTAAAAAAGAGAACTCTATTTTTGCATGTGCCACCCTATGGCCTTAAGACCATACAACATGTATGGAGTACTTTACAACCTTAGGATTGTAGGGTAATTTTTGTAGATATAAAATAGAGAGAAATCTATAACCTCAAAATTATAGGGTGCTTTTTGCATGTACCATCCTATGGCCCCAAGGTCATAGGGTGGTTTTTCTATGTACCAACGTATGGCCCTAAGGCCATAGGGAATATATATGAAGTACTTTATACATAAAAAGAATTAATATGTAGCCTTTGGACCATATGGTATATTTTAGTGATCTCACAACAATCCTTTGCCTATTTACTTAACATTATGTAGATCCTAAGGCCAAAAGGGTGCCTTTTCTATTAGATAGAGCCATGTGGCCCTAAGGCTATAGGGTGGCCAAGGTGTCAATTAAGAGGATAATGTACTACATATGAAGAGTATCCAACGGCCCCAAGGTTAATGGGTGAACTAGGTGTCCTTCTAGAGAATCCATGCTGACACCCTTTGGCTATGGAACCATAGGGTTGCATCTATACAATTTTTATGACCATAACCTGCTTGTTTTGAGATTAAGGGATTGTGGCATTGTTGTTATGTTTCTGTATATTGGCACGCTATGGATCAAGGGCCATAAGGTTTCTTCTATTTTTTTTTTATACAAGGGTGTTGATAATAGGTTTCTAGAAGAAACCCACATTTTAGCCTTAGGGCCATAGGGTCCTCTTTGTAGGTATCTTTAAAACTATATGAAAGCCTAAAATATGCCTTTTTATGGAATTAGGGCCATAAGAAAAGTATTTCTTGTAGGTTAAAAAAAAGAGACAATTTGGTAGTCCTAAGATTTTAGAATGCTTTATATATGTGCTACCCCATAGCCCTATGGCTATAGAGCGTATATGGACTACCTTATAGGAAAACTAGAAACAATTTATAGCCTTTGGGCCATAGGATACATTTTTATGATCTCATAACAAGCCCTTGATATTTTTACTCAACATTACACAAATCCTAGTGCCAAAGGGTGTTGTCTATGTTAGATAGACAACCCTATGGACTAAGGGCCATAGGGTGGCCAAGGTGACCTTTAACATCCCAATATACTACAAATAAATAGTACGCAATGGTTCCAAGGACATTGGTGGCCTAAATGCATCTATAGAGGCTCTATATTGGGACCCTATGGCCCAAGGGCAATAGGGTTCCCTTTGTATGGTTTTATGACCATAACATGGTATGTTTCAAATATAAGAGAATGCAGCATCACATAGATCCTATTACTCTTAGCTTCATAAGTGTCACTTAGAACATCACACATGACACCCAAATAAGTTAAAAACATGTGATGCTCTTGGTATGCATCTTGAAAACCACGTAAAAAAAATCTAAGCTATGCCACTCTTATGGCCTTAGGACCATAGGGTTCTTTGCAAGTGCAAACTATAAAAGGAGTTTGACATTGGACAACAACCTATGACCTTATGGAAAGGAAAAAGTATAAATAAAAGTAACAATAGCCTTAAAAGTGCAAATGGGAGCACCTGTAAAGAGAATCAACAATAGCTTTCTAAGTGCTCACTTTACATGATAGATAGATTGTCAAGTATTCAATTTCATGGTTTTCTTGATCTTGAAGTCACATGATCACATAGCATTCTTTTATGTATTATTAAATTTAATTAAAAAATTAATATTTTCAATGTACTTAATAACCATGTATGAAAATTTATTTGTCTAATAGAAGCTTCAAAAATATAGGACATTGGAATTTTAAAAAAAAATAGAAGGGTGACATATCTTAAATATGTTAGAGAAACATACTCATGAAACCAATCAAGGTCACAAAATTCAAAAGAAACTTCTTTGAAAGTACAATATATCCACAAAGTTAATTTCTAGGTCTAAGCTTTGCACTTCAATGCATTTGATTGTTTTTTATTTAACCACTAAATATACAATCCAATCTACAAACTTGAACAATTGTCATACACTCTACAATCGTTTCTTTGCAATAAGCCTTGATCCAATGTTTTTCGTATGAGATAAAAGATCTTGCAAGATGTTCCCATTGCTACATGACAAATTAAAAAATTGCACTAGTCCTAGAAGAGCTAGATCTTTACATAAACCAAAGGAGCCTGAGGGGCATTTAGGCCACTCAAGGCACCTACATGGGCACCATGGCCGTGGAAACTCTCATTAGATTAGAGGGAACACTTTGAATGTAGGGCCATAGGGTGTGAATGTAAAAACTCTAGAGGAGTATTTAGGACATTGACGGGTACCTACATGGGTACCATGGCCATAAAAATTCTCATTAGATTAGAGGGAACCCTTTGTCCCTAGGGCCATAAGGTGTCAGTGTAAAGGCTTTAGAGGGGCATTTGCTAACATTGAAAATTACCTACATGGGCACCATGGAATCTTTACGAACCTAGGGCCATATAATCTCTCATTAGAATAGAGGGAAACCTATTGCCTAGGGTGCCCTCTAATCGAATGAGAGATCCTATGACCCTAGGGAAATAGGGTTGACTAAGTGCCCTTGTAGAGACATTTTTCTGATACCCTATTGACCTAGGGTAATAGGGTTCCTCAATAACATATAGTGGCCCTATGTCCATAGGGTGCCAACATAAAGGTTCTATAAGGGCACCTAGGCCACTCTATAGTCCTAGGGCCATAGGATATTGTTAATAAGTCATCATGACAGACGTCTATAGCATAGCTATCTGGCTCTAACATACTCATGTCAATACCCAAGGAAGTGAGTCAGATGGGGCATGGAGACCCTTTGAGGGTGTCAACCTCAAAAAGTGAACCTAACAAGCAAATGTGTTAAACTCAATAAGAAAATTACCAACTCAAGTATCAAAAAAATTATCTATGTCCTATCTCACTGCTCTTGGTCATCATGCCATTTCAATGACTATACGGATTCGGATAGCCATGAAACTTTAAGAGAAGCTATATTAGGAGATATTAGGTCTGAGGGGGCATGTATACAAAGTTGGCCAATGTGGTACCAAAATCACGATCCATCATTTACCACGTCATAAAAACTGTAATAGGATTATTCAAATAGGTCATGCTAAGGTCTAATAACACTCTTCTATAGTCATAATGTCAAAAAACAATAAGATTACCCATTCATGAGAGATAAGTTGTAACAAATCTGAGATGTGTAGTCGCTTGATAGCAACATAGCTCCTTTCATTATCCAAAGAATATCTAAGGTCCCTTTCAAACTAGAGCTATTGATCTTTATACCTAGGGCTCTCAAAATTAATGGCCATTGGCCAACTACTCTAGGCCTTGCATACTCATTTGACATTTACAACTCAAAGATCTATAGCTCTAGGATCAAACTACATAGACTCATTTACATGGTTCTTGAAAAATATGGTACAATATATAAAAAATGTAGCTTCACAATATGTGTCCAACTAGGAGTGGCTTCACCATTGTACTGAATGCTTAACATAAGCTAAGTTGCATTTATATGCCCGTATATTGAAAAATATATGTATAATATGCTTTTTTATGTTGCATACCCATATAATACCCATACATCTATATAAAATAGAACGACTATGTGGGTTGAAGTTTCATTGTTAGCATACACCACTACACCTCTTGGGAAGTAGAAGGTGAGCTACAATAAAAAATAAAGAAATATAATAAACCAATTTATCTTTGAGAAAAAAAATAAAAATAAACTTAGTATTTGAAATAAATCTCAAAGACAATAAAATAATGTAAGAAAAATCTTAAAGATTGATGTAGTCTTTAAGAAAATAATGAACTACTCTTCAAAGTGTTTCTAGTTTGAGGTTTTAAAGAGAGATACTATTTTTAAAAAAAATTACATATTAGTTCAATGTTTGAGAATCTGTAAAGATAGATTCTTTTAAAAGAAATCATTTAAGAGAAATACTAGTTCACTAGTTTGGTAAAAATATGCTACACAAATTCTAGAAGACAAATCTTCTTATGAGAATAGTGTACGCAAGCCAAAGTACCCATTAAAAGGATACACAATCACTTTTGTACTCACACTCATGGATAAGCACTCTGTGTCTCTTGCCATCCCTTCTTGGCCTCCTCATGCCACCACCTCCTCCCTTTTCTGCTTGCACTCGTTATCTCCAACATTGTCATCCCTCTTCTATCGGCTATGAAAATGACCCTTCACAGTGTCTACTACAACTCGTCTACTGATTTGCATCTTTGTCGCCTCTGACAGAGATAGTCACCCAAAGGGGTCTGCTTCTCAAGATCGCGCACCACACAAGGATCTTCTCTCACCACACACGATAGCATGAGATGGACAAAGAGCGAGAGTATTTTGTTGCACCCCTACACACTTGTATCACTGTGAGACCGAAAGAGGTGCCTATGCAAACCTTATCAAGACATGCCACTAGTCTTCCATCTGGTTCACACACACACATACACACACACACACACATGCACGTACATACATGTAAGGGTCCTACTATGTTTTTTCCCTCAAAGAAATGGAAGAATCTACCTTTGTGCTCCCACTTGGTTTCACTGTCCCCCTCTCTCCATGTGTCTCCCTCCCCCTTTTTGTCCTCAAATCCACAAAAAAATCTTTCTTGATTCTATTTAAGTAGACCCATTTTAAAAATTGAATAGACCTACTCGATATAGATGCAACGAGGGAGCTAATTAGCACACTCTCATAGATGTTTGATAACATTGTTGGATTAGAAGCATAATGCTAGTAAAAGAAGATTTAAACTTCCAAAAGTTGATACTATGTTGGCACTTTCAAGATTTTGGTATTTTTGTCTCACACTTATATTTTTCTATGAGAACTAATTTTTTAGGCTTAACAGAGTACACCTTGTTCTATCCAAAAGTTTGAAAACCATGCAAAGCCTTATTTTGAACAAAGTTATAGTAAAATTTTGAGAAGTTTATTTTAAAAAAATAATTATAAACCTAATTTATTTTATTTTGTCTTCAAATCTTCATTAAAAATATTTTATGCTTTAGAGCTTACCGTTCGGGTAAGCTCAAGGCCAAGATTCAGAGAAGATGCCCAAAGTTGATGATATGAGCCTGCATGTGCCTATTATAGAAATAATAGGATTGTGATCTAGATATAGTTCGATCTAAAAATAGTTTGATTTAAATATATTTTGATCAAAATATATTTCAATCAAACTTTCAATAAATTATGTGATACACTATTTTTGCTAATGTGGCAATGCATAATACACTCGATTAATTAGGGGTGTCATTCAATACGTCCATTTGTGCACCATATAATGGGCAGTGCAACTTAGGACATAAGTTCATGTGCTTTCTAGAAATCAGTACCCCATGGTGGTAGGCAAAAGAAGTTGTCTAGCTGCTGCAAGCATTTCGCACTATCCATTACTTCAGGCTTCTGATGAAGTGTCCATAGCTCTTTACTTTAGTTTCATCTGTTGCTTGGAACTTTCAAATGAAAATGTTTGCATGTTAACCCTCACGGACACCCTATCACCTTCGATGGACGCATTTCCTTCTCCTCTTTTTGGGCAGTTTTCATATCGAGTGCAACATTTATGATGGTCGACAACAACACAGATGTGTTCAAGATGTTTGCTGCTCAGGACAGATTGGATGGGGACAATTACCCTATGTGGGCTTATATGAGTAACATGTTCTTGTGTCAAAGGGCATTTGGAACATTGTGCAAGGCATCGATGTACGTCCTGGTTCTGAGGATACATTCGATGTTGAGGACGTTGCAGGTCTTGCTGCAAGGATTACTGCTGTTAGAGTTGTTTTGACTATGATAGAACAAGCTCGTTGGGATATAAAGGATGCACACGCTCATGTGCTGATTGCATTGTCTGTGAAGCACACCATTACTCCTTACATTTGTTTAGCAAAATGTGCAAAACAAGCTTGGGATATTCTGTTTGGTCTTTATGCAAGTCGCAATGAGGAAAAAATTGCATTGTTGCGTAAAGAGATGGAGTCAAAGAATATGCATGAGGAAGATGATATGGAAACTTTCCTTGCTGGTGTCAAGGATATCAATGAGCAACTTATTTCTGCAGGTGAAGTCATTTTTCCCTTGTGCAGACTGTTCTTGATGCCTTGCCATACTCTTATCAGACTTTTGCTAGTACTTGGAGACTTATGACCCAAGGAAATCTTGAAGCTGTTAAGTTTGATGCATTGTGTACATTGTTGTTGCAAGAGTCACTTTCTAGAAAAAATAGGATTAGAGACTGTGCAATTAAACAAGATTTTATGCTGCTCAAAGAAAGGGTGGTAACAACAATGCAGCCACTTCTTATGGTTCTTCTTTGAGTGGAAATTCACCTGTTCCTAATGCTTCTGCTAACAACAATTCTTCTGGAAATTGTGGCGATTAGGGAAAAAAGAAGATGCGTTGTCATTATTGTAAAGCTAATGATCACTTAATCAAGTAGTGTCCTAAATTGAAGGCCGGAAAGACTAAAAAGAAAGAGGGTGTTTCCACTGCAAATGTTGGATCCACAACAAATGCAGCTTTTGTTGAGTCCTCTATGAAAGGAGAATGTGATGCTGATGTTGATGCACAATGGGCTTTTAGTGCAGAGTGTACCTATAATCCTGATGTCCATGATGCATGCATGTCAGTTGTTGCAGATTCACATGTGTGGTATTTTGACAGTGGTGCTACAAATCACATTACCTCACATCGTGATTTGTTCACCTATCTTGAGTCTGTCCCTCACCTGAATTCAGTTTCTTGTGCCAACAATGCCTCTTATCCGGTTGAGGGAGTTGGAAAGAATGTGCTTACTACTACAAATGGCAGTTCTTTCACACTTGTTGATGCACTTTATGTACCTGGGATCAAGAAGATTCTTTTGTCGATATCTACACTTGCTAGACATGGTCTTGTAGTCAAATTTGTGGATGACAGATGTACAGTACATGATCTCAGTTTTGGTGATGAAATTGTTGCATCTGGCATTATGCCGTGGGCTGTATAAGATCACTTTGTATGACAAGTGTGGGAAAAATTTTGCACATGTAGTTGTGGAATCAAAGGCTATTTAAGATGCAAAACTTTGGCATGCACGTTTTGGTTATCTTAATTTTGCTAGTTTGCTACGTTTACAAAAATCTGATATGGTTGCTTCTTTGCTGCATCTTGAAGCACCTCTCAAACATGTTTGTGAAGGCTATATTTTGGGTAACATACAGCATTCAAAGTTTCCAAAGGATGTTTGCGGGCCCATGCAAACTCCATCCTTGGGCAATTACCTTTAATTTGTGACTTCCATTGATGATTACTCTAGGCATGCATGGGTATTTCCGCTTAAAGTGAAGTTCAAAGTATTTATGTGCTTCAAACAATTCCTGGCTATGGCTAAAAATGTCTCAAAATGTACTATGGGCACCCTTCGTTCCGATCGAGGGGGGGAGTATATGTCTCATGAATTTAATGCATTTTTGGCTAGTTGTGGGATAAAACACCAATGTATAGTGCTTTATACGCCTCAACAAAATGGTATTGCTGAGAGGAAAAATAGGTCACTTACGGAGATGGCACGATGTATGGTCAAAATTCAAGCTTTGTTGCTTTCTTTTTGGCTTGAGGCCATCATGTGTGCCACTTATGTACTAAACAAGTTTCCTACAAAAGCTTTGCAGTCTATTACTCCATATGAAGCATGACATGATAGAAAGCCTTCTATTGAGCACATGCGTGTTTTTGGTTGTTTGGCATATGCTTTGGTGCCACAAACATAACACATAAAATAGGATGATAAGGCTGTCAAGTGCATTTTTGTTGGTTAAAGTCCTGAAAGCTAAGGTTATAGGTTGTATCATCCACAAACAAAGCGTATTCTGGTTTCTTGTGTTTGTGGAAGATTTTGTTCAACCCTTGCTATCATGTACTAGAGACATTAATGTAAGGTCACATGACATTTATGTCACTTTATTGCCTCTTTTTAGTGGTGGAAGTACGAATGTTAATTCCAATGAGGCAAGCATACAACCTATGGGGATTTTTGAAAATGTTGCAGATCAGCCTATTACTGATGCAAATGTACATGATGTACTTGATGAGGAAAGGGTTGAGAATGAGCAGGCTAGAGGTATGCCTAAATGGTTGGTGCACACATTGCATGATAGTTAATTGGATGCACCTTTGTCTAGTCATACTCGTTCAGGTTCTCTCCATGCATGTTATGCATCAGATTGTTATGCTTTGGATGTGTCTAGCTGACATGATGTTGAGGAACCTCTGTCTTTTGATGAAGCACAAAATTCAAAAAATTGGATGGCTGCCATGTTGTGCGCGTATGTCGCACGTGTCAATGCAAGGAACTTGCCGATACACCGTGTGCGAGCCACAAATGGCTCCAAGCACACAACAAGCCTAAACTAGTAAGCTCAAAGAAGGCGATGGTGTGTCACTCACCGCTCTATGCTTGCTTCGTGGAGGATTCCTCGCCGCGAAGAAGAAGGAGCCGTCGCTTTGCCGCGCTCAACTGCTTTGTCTCCGCCGTGCCTTTGTAATGCTCAATCGCCCACACACACACACACACACTCTCTCTCTCTCTCTCTCACACATACACACACACACAAGGAGGTGAAGAAGAAGAAGATGGAGATGGAGATGGAGCAAGAGCACTCTTCTATTGCACAAATGAGAGAATGAGTGAATTTTAGGTTTAGTTGACTTTTATATGAGCTTGCCCCATTCACACTTGGGCGCCCATGCTTAGACAACTAATCCCTTGAATGTTCCAGTTAGAGTGCGCCTCTCATCGGCGATCACTCTTACCCTTTTCCTATTGGACCGACAAGCCCGGTACCTAACTCTACCAAATAAATAATACAATGTCCGCCATAGGTTACAACGTCCGTCATAGGTGATAGGGTGTCCGTGAGCCGTGAGGGTTAACATGCCCCCCTTCTTGATGTAGATTCCGTCCTCGGAAGCTATTGAGTTGAAGCTCGTTCGTCGAGGTGGAAGAGCATTTGAGATGAATGTGCTTAGCCTTCTTTAGTCACTGCAAAATCAAACAACATTGGCACAGTAATTGCATTCTCATAAGCGATTAAAAAGCATATGCATTTTGAGGCAGACAAATTGATTGGTAACAGAATTTTAAACAATTTGTCAGCAATAAACATTAAATTGCAATGTAATCAAATGCATAAACAGATGTAAAGGTAAAAATTAAACAAGTCTAGGGTCGCTAATTTAACGGTCGAAAGGCACTAGAGATCGATTATTAATACCATGGGTAAGCTTCTTAATTTTCTCTGGTCAATTAAGTTGTTTAATCGTGAGAGCCAAGTATTTCATGTTCGAGGGCTGACTACAGGCTATACCTAGAAGACCATGTAGTTAAGCTACAATAAAAGGAATTTCTCATGAAATCATCGACTGACTGATTACTTTTTCTTTGACTCCCCAAAGTCTTTTCACAGTGATTCAATTTTGATGTGTGTGCTTATTTTGTATGCCTTGGGTTTTTTGCTTTTCAAGGAAAAGCGCCCACACTGGGAACCTCTAGGGCTCTAGTACCATAGGCGATACATGTGAGTGAAGTACCCAATCAAGCTGAGATTTCTCTTTCAGCTTAAGATTTTACATTGTGGCACTTTGATTTTTTGTTTGTTCATTTTCAACATTTTAATTTTGTAACTTTGGGGGGTCATATAACACTGATACACCTCCCTAGGCTCATCACACTAGTAAACTCCCTTTATAATACTTAAGCTAAAGGTCAATAGGGTCAAGCCCACCAGAAAGCCCTAGTACATTTCACACAATGCTACCTAAATTGGATTAAGAACCTAAGTAACCATTGATTATTAGGAAGGCATTCCCCATGGTATTAAGAGAAGATCTCTAACACCTAACTTGGTCAAACTAGCTTAGTCGGACTGCTTGATTTTTAAACCTAGACAAGTGATTATGACAAAAAATTACATTGAATTAAATGTTTGATACTAAGCAAATGTGTTGTATATTATGCTACCAATCACAATCAAAGCAGACAATCATAGATGCAAAAAAGATAAGGGGAAATGCTAATGGACAAGAAACACCTGTTTATGTTGATGGTCGCACTTGATTTGAAAAGTGGATGAGAGAAAGATTCCATGAAGGTCAAAATTCTAACCACAGCAACATGTTCCTGTACACACGAGGAAACACAAAGAATACCTCTAGGAGGCACATCAGTGGGAAGAAATAACTTTACTGATCACTCAACTCTAAAACAGAAACACTCCTATCGTACTAATCTTACCTACCCTCCATCACTTGAGTAATGAGGATCAAAGGTGTTTTATGACATAGGTTTCTGTTTCAGTGTACCGGATGTGAATGTGTAGGTCTGGGTCAATGTTTTGACTTTTGTTGTGCATACTCATTTGCTAATTGCTCTTTCTCTTTATTTTTTTTGTTTTTTATTAGTATAAGGCTTTATATGTACATTCCCTAAGATTGGGAGATTGAGAGGTCAGGGAGGAAGGTTGAGAGGAGAGTGAGTGAATGATGACTGTCAGCAAACACTCCCCCCTTCCTTGGGTAGATCATATCGTTTAAAATGTGCTCATCACCCTTTGAAACCAATTGTTCCAGTTGGTAATAGGTGAGGATTTTTGCCAATAGTTTTCTCTTATATTAGGTGCCTCATCGAGCTGCAAGGGTGGTAATGTACTCTCCCAGGATCAAACTTGAAGTGGTCCATAAGGTGATTCTTGAATACTGGGAGGTGTGGATTCCTTTGTAGCTTTATGGAGGTCCACTATTGTAGGTGGAGGCTGTGGAGAAGCTTTTACCTCTATGGATGCATTACATGAGGAGCTAGAAGCTTCATGGGACTCCCCCCTTCCTGAGCTAGGTGGAACAAATTGTTCTTTCTTCGGTACCCAAACTAGCTCTGGAGCGGGTGTGTAGCATTCTGTGATTATTTTCTTTCCGCGATCGTTGATTTGTTTTGGAGCTACGGGATTGGGCTCACATGGGTCCGGTGACAAGTAAGAGTACAATTTACGTTTTGGCACCAAGATTCGATCATTTCCTTGATAGTAGCCTTGCGCTTCCAATAGTCGTTTAGGAATCCAACGCCACGTTTTCTTACATTTCTTGGAGCGAGTGGGACGTTTCTTACAAGGCTTTTGTTTTTTAGCATCAACCATGGTCACTAAAGAAGCTTTAGGGACCCACTTGTATGTTTTCTTTGTTATATTAGGATGAGTCTTGTCAAAAGCTATATGCATTGCTTCTAGCATATTTAAGGGTACCAGTGGTGGCATTTCATCCCCCTCAGGTGTTACCTAGGTCGTCCCCCTATTTCCCCAAGTGTCTATGGTTGCTGCTAGGTGGACCCAATCCACATTGTTCGACTCAGTCATCCCAGGTAGTACATCCATATAAGGAGAATCTTTCCCAATATCAGTGTCCGCTTTACACGTGTAACAATACTGCAATGGGGCCGAGTGAACTGTGGTGTCAGATCTATGATCAATTATAAACCTGTTTCCTAGAGGATGTGCTCGACCCGTCATAAGATCCACTCGAATGACAGAATCTTGGAACTGCAGGTAGACATGATTTTTGGACCAGTCATGTACCATTTTTGCTTCCCTCATGAAAGAACATCCTAAGATCATCTCCGATGCCATAGTGTGTTTGGAGAAATCCATAAAAATGAATGTAACTCTTATTTTATGTCCAAAGACCTTGATCTTGAGATCTTCTAGCATCCCAATAGGTTTAACAATAGACCCATTGGCCATTTTCACTACTATGGTTGTGGTCGCAAGGTGAGGTCTTCCCATAGTTTCCCAACAATTTTTAGTCACAATGCTAACCCCAACGCCACCATCAAGGATTCCCTTCACAGTTAATCCCTTAGTAGTGATTGGTATAGTCTCATTGGATTCATCACCCTCAAAGTATTGTCCCAACTTGTTAACAGGTATTTCTATAACAAGGTTCTCATCTAGGTTGGGTTGTGGATCTATGTATTCCTTCTCTATTGGCATCTCCTCAGCTCCATCCATCTGTGCAAATTGTGGTAGCCCAAACTTCAGTTCTCCATTGAGGAAGGCTCGAAGAGCTGAGACTAGCTCGGGGTCTTTATATAGTTTGGACATGATGGTGGTTCTAACTTCTGAAGACATGAAATCCATCAATTTGGCAATGTTTAACGGCACCTTTTGGCCTTGAGTCCCTTGACGTGCGGAAGATGGGATTTCCATTTCTTCGATAGGATCAGGTAGTCCCTCTGTAAACATTCTTTCCATGAAGAAGTGAGTACGCCCACTTTCCCATGAATTTAAGTCACTTTCTCCTTGGATGACACTAGGTATGTCCAAGGGTCTATGGACTTGGTGAGGTTGTTGTTGTGTAGGGAACACGGTGTTTGTAATCTGGATCTTCCTAGGTGCTGGTTTTAGATCCCTTTGGGTATCTTCTACCAAACTCCTTAAATGCTTGACTCGCTCAATCTCCTCTTTAGGGTTTGGGTAAGTTCCTATCTTCTTTTTAGATCCTGGCCATTGTGGCTCATGAAGATCTTCCTTGTTGGTTTCTATGTTAGTGGTTGTTTTGGTCTCCATGGTTTCACCTGAATTAGAATCTTCTTCAACGTCGTTCATATATACGGGGTCATCACCAGTCCCTATGTTGGTCTTTGAATTGGGGTCTGACTTCGCTGCTTTTTGCGATCTCTTTCTTCGTGTTTTCTTTTCTGAGATTGGGCAATTGATGCCGTGTCTCTTTCCTCAAGAATATAATTTTGTTTTTGGAGCATCGATCGTGTGAGTACGTTTACTGGTACCACGGGTGTACTTGGTGATGGCTCCTCGGTAACTTCAATCAAGTTTAATGGCGTGATCTTCGGTGCATTTGGATTATTTGGACAGTGGGCAATCAAATGATCTATGCCACATCGATTACACATGAGTATCGGCATTGTAGATGTGCTCGCTTGATTGGTTTGCATAAGTGTGGTGTTCTTTTGTAGCCTAATAGGACACTCGGCTACACCGATGTGGAACTCCACACTCATAGCATTGAAGAGGTGGTCTCTTAGCAGTGTAGTTGATATTTTGGCCTCTTGCCGCAAGAGCAGCTACTTGATATACATGTTTGACTTGTCCCCAATAGTCCTCCATGTAGTATTGTGGACTTTCTTCAAGCACATCCATCCCATAGGCGAT
The DNA here is from genome assembly GCF_014529385.1 of Adiantum capillus-veneris. Classification (NCBI taxonomy): domain Eukaryota; kingdom Viridiplantae; phylum Streptophyta; class Polypodiopsida; order Polypodiales; family Pteridaceae; genus Adiantum; species Adiantum capillus-veneris. Next base: position 93,469,842 of record NC_140960.1, read on the forward strand.
ATTAGGATCTATATCTTCCTCATAGCCTTCCAAACAAGAAATAGATGACTCACAACCCACTTGATTCATAGAAGTGATTCTCGGATGTGGTGGTTGCGGTCCTAGCACTGGAGGTGGTAAGGGTGTTGTTTGAACAACATTTTGGGCCCTAGGGACCATGTGTTGTGCTGTTTGTTCAAGAGGTGGGGCCGGCATCAATGCAGGCACTCGAGGTGTGTCTGTCCATGCTAAGGTTGGTCTATTGGCCATCGCACGCTTAAATACTATGCAATCCTTAGCTTGATGACCATACCTTCCACATGCATTGCAGTTCCCAATGAATTTTACTCTAAAAGTAGGGCATTCACTGGTACTATGCGGTCCATAGCATACTGAGCACCATTGCTGCTCCCTTCTTGCATACATATGATTGTTTTGCGGAGCACGATTGTCTCTAAGACTCTCTTGAATAGCCTTGGTGTGATATGCTAAAGTCATCTCAGATATCTTTGGATCTTTAGCAATAGGCTTTAGGGTCATTGGTTGATGCCCTGATGCTTGCGAGCTAATAGATTTAGACTCAACAGACACTCTTTCTCCTTGAATCATTAAATTATCCTCCAATTGGATCGCATTGGTGGTGACTGCTTCCCAAGTGGTGATACCTCTAATGACTAGGCCATTGTAGATATCCTCATGCAGTAATCCCCTAATGAATCTATCAAGCAATTGGTTATTGTTGAAGCGCTCATTTGGATTACAGCGAGAATTCAAATGCTTCAAGCGACTTATAAAGTCTCTCACCGACTCTCCTTCCTCTCGTTGGGCTTTCTGGAGCTGAGATGCTACACCCCAAAGTACTCCCTCTCGTATGTATTCTTTTAAGAACAGTCTCCTAAGAGTAGGGTAAATCATTTTTTCTTCCACCCTTAGGGTTCTATACCAATCCCCAGCCTTTCCACTTAAGGTTAGGCTTAAAGCATTGCTCTTATGTAGGTCATTGTGTTCTCCTAGAGAATCGCATATTTGTTCAAACACTGCGATATGCTTTCTCACATCCCCGTCTCCACTAAATTTTTGTGTGAGCTTGGCTATTTGTTCTGCCTTACTTCTAGGCTCTCTATCAGGCGTGTTACGCATATTCTCAGCAATAGATCGACCAATAGCTTGAGCAAATGTTGCCAAGTCACCTAAGTGAGCAGGCACCGTGGGTGAAGGCGCTCCAGACACTACATGTGGAGTAGGTATTGGCATTGGGCTTGGCACATAGGAAGCCCTTGGGTTCCACGTTGGGTACGATGTTGTGCCATGTGGTGGTCCATAGTTCATATGGGTGGCCCTAGGCATAGCAGACGTCGAATGTGACATGCTAATGCTAGCCGGTATAGTCCCATGGAAATAATAACTTGGGTGTTGTGGTTGTGGAGCATAGGTAGTTGAAACAATGGGAGGGGTAGGGACTACATGAGTACGTGGACCCATAGGTGCATACGATTGGTACGCACTTGTAGGTACTATTGCAGGCATTGAGCTACCATGTAGCGGTGCTTTACTAACAAACGAGGTCCATGGTGTGTTTCTTGGCATGCCCATCATTGGGGTAGGCATGGTAGCCGTGGTGTCATCAAGGGAAAGATGAGCTAGACTTGGAAAGGTGAAGCTATCACTTGTGGGCTTAGATTGCACTGAGACCCTTGGCGAAACAACATATGGGGGATCGATGGGAGTCACTGGGGGAGTCTCCATTTGTGATAGAGTGGGTTGTTTCCCTTTGCCCGTGTCTAAAAATCGTATAGGACCCGTTGAAGGTATGTTTATTCCTCGATTTTACCTCTCGGACTGGATAATCATATGGATGACATTGCAGATCATGTGTTGTTGTTCCTCTAGACTAGTGGCACTAGATGTGGATTGTACAACTTCTAACCAACCCACATGGTATGTGTAGCCCATGTATAGGTCGGTCAAAGTCTCTGTGTGTAGGTCATATTCCCAATTTTCATTGAGAAATACCCCGTCCAAACTTGGTGTACTAGAGGGTTGCCGTGAGGTGGATGCAATGTTGCTTCCCGTGTTTTGACTTTTAGTCACCGCTACCTTAGAGGCGACTTTGGAAGGTGGTAGCTCGGTAGGACCCTCAGTAAATGAGGTAAGTAGAATGTCCACGTGGACACTCTGAGGGAGTGTGGGGTCTATAGGAGATGTGAATGGTGATTCTACTTCCCCACCCCCTTCGTTTACTTCACTAGCCGTAGGTTCAGAGCGCGTAGCTCTACTAAAAGTTTCCATCAAACGGCTAAAAACACTAGTTCTAGGTTGTTGGGCATAGCTAGGCACGGTTTCATTTGTTCCCCCGGGGCTTTGTCTAAGATGCTCTTCCATAATATCGTAATCAGAGGAAGAGTTGCTAGCCGCTATATTTGGGTCTTGGGTTGCACTACCTTGGGTCCCCGCTGAGGGCGTAGACCCTAGCGTGGAAGGATAGTGAGTACCCCCGTAAATCGAAGCACTAGCTAGTTGGTCGGACTCTAGCACACGACCAGAGAGTAGATACATGTGCTTTGGGTGCCCTACAAGCGTCGGCAAGTACCCTCAAAGGTTACTTGCTTTGTTTTGTGAGTGTTTTGCACCCCGTTTTCTACTTGATTTTTTCTTGTTTTTGATGTTTTTTGAATGTTTTTTAATGTTTGATTTTTTTGATTAAAGTGTGTGATAGCTCGAAACGAGTGTATCACTTAGAGGGTCGCTGTGAGTTTTATAGCACAATTTTCGGGCATCTGACGTTCCGTTAGTCCTCAAAAAATTGATTTTTAGCTACGTGTGAAGCTAAATTCGTTTTTCTTAAAAGGCGACTGAGGCCTAGGCCTGAGCGTGAGCTTGGGCTTGGGTCTGGGCTTGGATCTGGGAGATAATCCCGATCTCGGTCCTACCTTTAAAAAATTTTATTTTATTTTTAAAATTTTTAAAAAAATTTAAGGATAAGGTTGCCGCGGCCTACGCGAGAGCACACACACTCTATCTACCTACTTCTAACTAATACACCTACTCTTACACACTAACACACTCTATTAACTCTCACTAATCTACTTCCTACTTACTGTACACATAATACATAGAGAATAAACACAGAACCTTTGAAAACTCCATCAACAAAAAAAACACACAGTATAACACCAAATCCCTCTTTTCAACACACACACACTCCTTCCCTACCTTTTCTATAATTGAAATTGCACCACGGAAAAGCACAGAGTGCTACTCGAGCTTAATGCACGGCATTCCCCGGCAACGGCGCCAAAAATGTGCGCGTATGTCACACGTGTCAATGCAAGGAATTAGCCGATACACCGTGTGCAAGCCACAAATGGCTCCAAGCACACAACAAACCTAAACTAGTAAGCTCAAAGAAGGCGATGGTGTGTCACTCACTGCTCTACGCTTGCTTCGTGGAGGATTCCTCACCGCGAAGAAGAAGGAGCCGCCGCTTTGCCGCCATCGTGCCTTCATAATGCTTGATAACCCTCTCTCTCTCTCTCTCTCTCTCTCTCTCTCTCTCTCTCTCTCTCTCTCGCTCACATACACACACACACAAGGAGGTGAAGAAGAAGAAGATGGAGATGGAGATGGAGCAAGAGCACTCTTCTATTGCACAAATGAGAGAATGAGTGAATTTTAGGTTTAGTTGACTTTTATATGACCTTGCCCCATTCACACTTGGGCGCCCATGCTTAGCCAACTAATCCCTTGAATGTTCCAGTTAGAGTGCGCCTCTCATCGGCGATCACTCTTACCCTTTTCCTATTGGACCGACAAGCCCGATACCTAACTCTACCAAATAAATAATACAATGTCCGTCATAGGTTACAACGTCCGTCGTAGGTGATAGGGTGTCCGTGAGCCGTGAGAGTTAACACATGCAATCAAAATATGATATACTTATAGAAAATGCCACATGGACTCTATGTGAATTGCCTCCTAGAAAAAAGACCATTCGTATGAAGTGGGTTTACAAGTTGAAACGCAAGCCGAATGGTGAGATTGATCGCTATAAGGCTTGACTTGTTGCAAAGGGTTATGCACAACAAAATGGCATAAATTATGAAGAGACTTTTGCTCCCACTAGTCGTATGACTACTGTGCATTTTCTATGTGCATTAGAAGCTCATTCTGGTTGGAATGTACATCAGTCTGACATTGTTACTACTTTCTTGAATGTTGAAATATTTGAACAAGTTTATGTAACGGAGCCTCACGGTTTTTTCAAGAAAGGACAAGAGGATAGGTGCACAAATGTAACAAACCTTTGTATGGGTTGAATCAATCTCCTCGTGCTTGGTATGAGAAGGCTGACACTCATTTGGTCAAATGAGGCTTTTGTAATAGTCCAATAGAAACACATTGTACCCCTCCCCTAGCCGCACCTCAAAGCTCCCCGAGCCCCCGAACCGAGGCTGCAAAAATCAAGAGAACCACCTGTAGCCAATTCTGGGAAAATGCATCCAACCTTCCGATTGCTGTAACTTTCTACTCTGGGCTTCGTTCGACATGCAGCCAATTCCTGCTAGCTTTGTATATTGCACAACACATTGTCAAACTCTATTGCAGTCCAAAAAATGTCGAATGGCAGGACTCCCCATGTGGCTGGGTGGGCACCAACCTAGCCCCCGACAAAACTTCAACCGGCCATAAACTGCAATCCGTGGCTCTAATCTGCAATCTAAAAAGATGGGTAGGCTCTATAAATTGAGCACTACACGCCTATATCCTGACATCCACTTGGGTTACCTGTCCCCAGCTGCCCTGTCCGACAAGAATCTGCTACACATTGAACCTTCAACCTTCCATAACTTGGGCTTCGTAGCTCAGTTTGATGAGCCGTCTAGACTTGCTCCTTCAACACTTCAAGCTCTACATTCCAAGACCTAGAAGCTGCATCTCTCATCTCCATCACTTGTTTCCCAAATTAGCCCCTTCTTCTAGAGCCTTTCTTTTCCTATAAACCGCATCAGCCATACATCTCTGCTGCTGCCTGTCTGCTCATGATCTTTCTAGCTGCTCCAGCCTTTTGCCATGCTTCTGCTAGCCTACACATATCTACCCATGCCATCTTCTTTGCTCGACACACTTTGGTTGTACCATCATTGCCCACCCCCTAGTTGAGCATTCATGCTCAACCACATAAGAGCTTTATTCCATTTCTAACTGCAAAACCTGGCACACACTATGAGAAAACCAAAACCATATTTACACAGTTTTATTCTACCTATTGTGAAACCTTCAAGTGGGTTGTCCCACCGCCTGCATCACATAGCTTTCGCCTAGGTCAAACACCTACCTTGGATATCTTTCACCCATCTGTAACTGCTCACCATAGTCCGTACCCCAACACATACACCATCATGTGTGTAGGCTGCCCATAGCCTACCTTCAGCACTCCATGCATCCCTCTGTAAACTGTCTACTCCACACCTAGAATCACCAAGCACGTTGTCGTGCTGTGACACGTACATAGTGGGAACACATGCTACAAGATTTATCTTGTAACTTTTTACATACATAATTATATTTCCTTTAATGTACATATGTATATTTAAGTATACTAAGATGCTTTCTATCTCCTCCTATTATTTATTTCAAGGGTAACGTATTCTTACTTTATCGTCAAAAAGTACTATGGAAAAAGCGTCAATAGCTCCGCCTATTTAACTTGGGGCAAAAAGCATTGATTTTTTCTTTCTACTATCTCATTATTATCTCACACCCTAGCTAGATCCTATATCTAGGGTAACTTCCAGTATGGTGGCATGATTTCAAAGATACACTTATTTTAATGCATTATTGCATGCATGATTACAAAACTTTGTCAAGGAGCAATTTCATGTTTTCATATGGCATGAGGTGTCCATTGGAATCAAATAAAAGTCTAGGCTAAGGGAACCACAAGAAGACTTTTGCTGCCAAAACTGTACCCTATTTTGATGATTTGTTTACACTAGGTTCCAATCGCACAACTCACCGAGATAGAAAGGGCCACACTAGATGCATAGAAGACAGATCTTTTCTTACAAGCTGCAAGTAAAGAGTTTCAAGAAAATTTGGAGCTTCTTCTTGAAGATAAAGATGCTGAGCAAGGACTAAAGACTGACTGGAATGAGGTTGAAGGTGTTGTCTCACTGCTTGCCAAACGACAAAGAAGAAGGGACAAGATGGTAGTAAACACTACAAGTCCTTCCACCTCAACTTCTAACAAAATGGTAAAGCCTACTTTTATCGCTCCTAAGTTTGATGAGTCCATGCTAGATGAGCTTGTGAAAGGAATGCGTGACTTGAAGGTGAAGCTTCCAAAGCTTTAAGAAAAAGGCCAACCGTCAGGGCCACTTCCTAGGCAAAGGCAACAGCCCAAAGAAGGGTTTGTTAATAGATGTATTTGGTGTGATAGTACATACCATGTAAGAAGGGATTGTGATGATTTTAGTGATGCTTTGTCAAAAGATGTTGTCTTTTTTAATGATGGTAAAATCCACTTAAGAGAGACAGCTCTACCCTTGAGAACTAACTTTGGGAAGGGGGGAATGCAAACCTTAGTTGAAGATATGGCAACTAACCATGCCAGCTCTTCAGTTGAGGCAGCTACTTATGGAGTAAAAATTGAGCATCTTAGTGATGAAGAGGTGAATGACCATCATGGTTGAATTTGGCCAAATGTCATGCAATTAGCTAAAACGGGAAACCTTACAAAAGAGATTCTACATGAAGCAGGTGATTACATACGTCTAGAAACAGGATGGAATGATCCAGTGGACTCATTGTCAGTGCATGCCTACATTACAAAATGCCAACAAAATGAGGCTATTGTAGAAGAGAATCGGAGACGTGAGAATGCTGATGAAGGACCATCAAAAAGAGCTTCTAGAAGTGGGGGAAGAAGCAAATCAATGCCTTCTCAAACACCCCGACACAAGGAGCATCTCCACCTAAAGTACTCATGGAGGAGTCTACAACAGGAAAGAAGAAAGAGACAATAAAAGGTAAGAAAAAATGCCCAAAATTTAAACTACAATCTGATATTGAGGTTGCTACAGATTTAAAGAAAGTCTTGGAGGAAAGGATTTTGAATAGCAAGATTGAGTTCACTCTAGGAGAAGTCCTTGGCATTGCAAAGCGTGAATTCCACGAGGAGATCATTGACATCATCAAGAGAAAGAGGCAAACTCTTGCCGAGGTTTCTCTTCCACAGGTTGGCGGAGAAACCTTGAAGACACAAGGGATGCAGTTGCAAGATAAGGAGGATAATGGAGGTGTGGTAGGATGCTACCAATCTAGTGGGAGAGTGAAGCAAGTGCATTTCTCAAATGATGATGAAGAAGTTGAAGCTATTCCTAGGAGCTACTATTCATGAAGTCACGGAGCAAGGGCTACTACAAAAACTTTGGTCACGGTAGGTGATCTTGAAGAGCCATTATGCCTTGATTGAACATGGTTCAAAAATAAACATATGTCTAAGAGTCTCTACAACGTGCAAATGGCCGATGGACACATATCATGGCTGGATGGTAAAAGTGGCAAACAATTCATCCGGTGAATTATATGCAGCATGTTCAGGTGTGAAGGTAACAGTAGGTGATGTAAAGATTGACCAAAACTTCTTTGTACAGGATACATCTTCCTATCATCTCATCCTTGGACAGCCCTACATTGTGGGAGTTCGAATGGAAACAAAGGTAATGGACGATTGTTCAGCATATGCTAGGATACGCAGCAAAGATGGTAAATGTGCTGTCCAATTCCTCACAGTTTGTGTAAACCATGAAAGAAATCATGACAACCTCAGAGAACATCCTCTACCAAAGGTGAGCAAAGAGTTTCATGACCATAGGGAAATGATGGGTTTTGGCCAAGTACCATTGTAAAGCGGGATTGCAGTGGTACAAAAAGAAAAAGGGTCTCGCCTGATCCAAAAATAGGTGAAACTTTCTCGATGGGCTCCTTGGTAACAAGGAATGGATCAGTATGTTTTACAAAACTTGAAGATTTGAAGAGATGTGAGAGGCAATATGTACATAATGTACAAATAGGCATGAAAGAGAGTGGGTTGCTAGAGCCTACTGAAAATGTTTTGGGTTTGTGTAAAAAAGTTTCTTTTGTAGATACTATGGGTGAGCTTGATGCTATAATGGGGTCTAGTTTGCATCTTGAAAATGAAGTTGTGGAGGTTTCTATGGAAATGTATCAAGTAATAGAAGCCTTTAAAGAAAACCAAACAGTTGGCCCAGAAGTCCAAGTTGAAACTAAATACAAGAGTGTAGCAAAGAAGGTGAAACCAGTAGCTTCACCCTTACCACCCAACACGAGGAAAAAGATTGAGCAGGCTTCTTTGCAACCAAGTTTGAGGAATCCTAAAAAGATTGGGCATAGCGTCACAAAGGAGTCTTTTCAAGAGTTGCAAATTGGTTGCGAGGAGTTTCTAACACAGGGGGAGACAAAGTGCTTCAAAGAAATGCTTTCAAAGCATGGTAAGTATTTTGCATTAGAGCCACATGAGATAGGATGTGTTGATCCTTCTATTGTAGCTCCTATGGTAATTTTCACAATACCTCATGTGCCTTGGAATCTGCGGCATATTCCGGTGCCAAAGTTAGTAGAGCTACTGAATGAGAAAATCAAAATGGGAATCTTGGAGCCTTCTTATGCTCCATACTCAAATAGGTGGTTCACAGTTCCAAAGAAGAATTGTTCTCTACACTTCATCCAAGATATGAAACCAGTGAACAAGGTGACAATTAGAAATGTAGTTATAGGTCCAATTGTGGATGAGTTTGCAGAGGCGTCTGCAGGGAGGGCAATCTACTCAATGGGGGATCTCTACTCAGGGTATGATCAGTTTTAGCTTGCAATCGAAAGCAGAGACTTGACAACCATGAGGACACCTTTGGGTTTGGTAAGGATGTGTACCTTGCCACAGGGAGCAACCAACTCGTTTGCACATATGATGAATGGGATGAATAAAGTCTTACTTAACTTTAATCCTCAAATTACAATGCCTTTCATTGATGATTTGCCTATCAAAGGATGTGAAGAAAGTGAGAAAGATGAAGCTTTGGATCTCAAGGGATGTTGCAGGTTTGTGGTAAATCACATAAATGATTGTGATAAAATTCTATCTAGGTTGGAGGAAGTGAATCTTACTTTGTCTGGGAAAAAGTTTATGTTTGGTGTCAATGAAGTGCTCATTGTGGGGCACATGTGTGGGCCATATGGTAGGAAACCTTGTCCAACAAAGGTAGATGTGATCCCAAAGAATGAAAGAAACATGCACTAGCATCACTAAGGTTAGAAGGTTTCTGGGAGCATGTGTCTTTTATGTTATTTGGATTCCACATTATGCACATGTAGCTGATCCTCTTTATCAGTTACTTAGAAAGAATCAAAAGTTTAAATGGACAGAGGTACATGTAAAAGCCATGAAAAAGCTAAAGGAGTTGCTCCAATTAGCACCAACTTTGAGAAAGGTAGACTATGAGTGTCAAAGGCTAGTAATTGTGACAGTAGACACCAGTCCTACAGGGATTGGATGGGCAATAGGGCAAGATGACGAAGAAGGACACAGGTATGTGGTGACATTTGGAGCAAAGGTACTAAGTGCTTGCCAAAGAAACTATCCACAGATAAAGAGAGAGCTATGGGGTATGGTTACAGCCTTGAAAAATGGGAAAGAGTACCTAATTGGTGCATGTGTGGTTGTAGAAATAGATTGTCTACCAATCTTGGGATGATTACAAGCTGCTCAACGCCAGACATTGCTATGTTGCGGTAGATTGCCTACATTAAGTCCTTAAACCCTGAGTTTAAGCACATTGCAGTTAAAGACAATACAGTGGCAGATATGCTATCAAGGGCAAGGTATGAAGATGAGTCACAGATGATTGATGAGGGAGATGATGTGGGCACAAAGTTCTATTCCATCTCTCATGTCAAAGGTAGCAATGTCTACATGACTAATCCATTGGAATTGTTCTTGAAAGATATTTATGAAGGTGATTGGCTTCTTATTGGAAGCTACTTGAGTACTCTAACAAAACAGGATGATTGGTCTGAACATGAATTCAAGAGGATACGCAGGAAATCATATGGTTACTTTTTGAGGGATGGCTACTTGTGGAAGCATCCTAAACAAAAGGGTGCTACACCACAAAGGGTTATATGTAAAAAAGAGACTCAAGTAAAGCTCATGCAAGAGTTTCATGAGAGTATATGGGCACAGGGGTGTGTGGGCAACCTTCTCCAAGTTGAAAGAAACATACTAGTGGAAGGGTATGTACAAAGATGTATCTCAATTTGTAGAGTCATGTGTAACTTGTCAAATGTATTCAAATGTCCGACATCGTGATGCATTGCACCCTACATATCCACTATCCGTGCATTATAAATGGGTTGTGGATCTAGTCACAATGCCTTTAGGACTCTGGCAGATGAGATACTTGGTTCTTGCACGAGAGGACCTAACTAATCAGGTTGAAGGAAGAGCATTAAGAGCTAAAACCACGAAAGCTGTGTGCAAATTCCTTCTTGATGAGGTGATTTGCCGTTATGGTTATGTGAGAAAGATCACTGCAGACAAAGGTGAACTGGATGCCGAAGAAGTAAGGGAGTTCTTTTCCAGATTAGGAATCAAGCTTTCTCTTACTACAGCTTACAACCCTGAAGGCAATGGAAAGACTGAAAGAGGGCATCCTCCTATCATCAAAGCTTTGGCCAAGGCTTGCGAAGGAAGAGTTGGTGAGTGGCCAAAATTGTTACCATATGCTTTATGGGCTGATCGTACAACACATAGCTCAGTAACTGGCTACATGCCTGTAGAGCTAATGTATGGTCAAAAGCCAGTGATGCCGATTGAAGATACAATTCCCGCATGGAATGTACTACCTTGGCAAGAGGGGCTTAGCAGGGAAGATCTCATTGCATTGCGTGTAAGGCAACTAGAGAGAAGATATGGAGACATTGAGGCTGCAAAAGGATGACTCAAAAATGCAAGGCTAAAAAACAAGGACTACTTTGATAAGCGACATCGGCTCAGGAGCAAAGCAATTGACAAAGGTGACTGGGTTTTAGCATATAATAGTAGCCTTGATAACCAGCACACATTCATGCGTAAGTTCTCAAAAAGATGGTTTGGATCGTATGTTGTAAAACATGTGCATGAAAATGCTACTTACAGCTTGTCTGAACTAGATGGTACACAAGTAAAGATTCCCATTGCAGGAAAAATGATCAAAATGCTTAAGAGAAGAGGAGACAATGATCCAGAAGATGTTGATGAGGAGGAAGAACAAAACACAGGTGAAGATCAAAGTGAAGATGAAGCTTTGGAACCATCCAGTGAAGAAGAAATGAAGGAAGATATACAAGAGTGCTAATCTTACAAAGAAACAATGTGTCACATATCGGAGGATGTGTAGGTTTAGAGGGGGTGGATGTCGTGTTGTGACACGTACATAGTGAAAACGCATGCTACAAGAGTTATCTTGTAACTTTTTACATACATAATTATATTTCCTTTAATGTACATATGCATATTTAAGTATAATAATATGCTTTCTATCTCATCCTATTATTTATCTCAAGGGTAACGTATTCTTACTTTATCGTCAAAAAGTACTATGGGAAAAGCGTCAATAGCTCCACCTCTTTAACTTGGGACAAAAAGCATTGATTTTTTCTTTCTACTATCCTATTATTATCTCACACCCTAGCTAGATCCTATATCTAGGGTAACTTCCAATATATATACATTCTATGTATTTTTTATATTTTTCTTATATTTCTTTTTAAATAGCTACTAGGAGAGAATCAAATCTTAGTGGGACACTAGGTGGCATGATTTCAAAGATACACTTATTTTAATGTATTATTGCAAGCATGATTACAAAACTTTGTCAACAAGAAATGTCATGTTTTCATATGGCATGAGGTGTCCATTGGAATCAAATAAAAGTCTAGGCTAAGGGGACCACAAGAAGACTTTTGCTGCCAAAATTGTACCCTATTTTGATGATTTGTTTACACAAGGTTCCAATCCAAATTGGAAAAAGTATATAAAATGGGAGTTGTAGCTAATGAGCTGTATTTTTTGCCCATATTTTTACTTTTTTATTTGGAGCCACGATTGAGGGGATATGATCAAAATCATGGACCCCAGTCTGCCCACACCATGCAGGGACAGCTCATTTCCAACTTTTCCAGTTTCTGTTCACAATGTCTCTTCTCTTCTTGTGTAAACCCTTGGGGGTTCCCTTCACCTATAAAAGGGGACCTCTTAATCCTTGAAAACCTTTGAAGCATTCAAGCCATTGATGAGAGGAATTCATGAGGGAGTGAGTAGTAATGCTTGATTGTACATAGCCATTAACATAAGCCTAAGCCCACACTTTCTCCTAGAGGAAGACTAGCGATTCTTGTAAGCTATCCTTGGAAGATCAACTTTAATCGAAGAAGGTCTTGGATTTGGTGTATCAATCAAAATTAAATTCTTTCCTCTTCTTCTCTCTCCATCAAAAATGGTGCCGAAGGGTTTGACAAATAAGATGTGTTCTACATTGATATTTTGTTGATTTCTTGTTGTTTTCTTTTCCATCTCTAATCCAACACATATATATATATATATAATCTCATCTCCTTAACCAAACCTATCTCTCTCACTCTTAGAAATTCATTCTCTCTATAAATTCTAGGTTCTCCTTGCTATAGGTACATCTCTCCCCATAGTATCCTTATTGCCTACGGGCAAGAATAGGGCTTGGGAGGGAAACTTCTCATCTCTTCACTTCTCTCATATCTACATTTCTCACATACTATCCTAGATGAATAATCCACATGATGAGAATTTCTACGCTTCCACTCTGTGTGATCTATTAGAATTAACGTATGGATTAGCTGTAAAATACACTTTCAACAACGTATAGTGTTTTTGTTTAGTCCAGAAAGGCTCAATGAAATACTTCTTTCACCGGATCCCATCATACTACCTCTTATATACTATAACTTTTCTTTTGACATAAGTGTAGTTATTTTGCTATGAACCAAGAGGATTTGTACACACAATTAATCCCAATCACTAGACAAAATATATATATTATGGTAAGCACAAAACTACAATTCCAAAGAACAATTCGTAGCCTGTTTGGTCGGCAAAGATTGAACGCCATTAACTCATTTATTAACCCTTTCATATTACCTATGATACGTTATGACCATAGCCTTGATGTTTTCATTTTTGTGTTGTTTTGATATTCTCTTTTGTGTTCTTTCTTTGTGTGTGTGAGTAAAAGAGAGAAATAATGAAGCTTCTTTGATTGCACTTCCTTCCAAACCCTATACTTCATGGCATCTATGGTTTAACTCGTTCATATAGTTTTTGGAATTCTCTCACAAACTCTCACAGCCAAAAGCCCGGTGCTTTCCTGGCAAGACCGCAAATTTCTCGACAACGCCATCAAAAGAACATGTACCTGACACCGAGCTCAACCACATGTCTGACCCTCCCTCCCAACCAAATAAAGTGGAGGCCTCAACCATAGACCCCTGCACCTACTAAACCAGCCACCACATAGCTGCATCTACCATCATATGCATCAACCATAGCTTACATACCTTCAATGGAATCAAAGCCACTGCTTGGGATTCCTTTCTCCACTGCTGGACATGTCAACTACATCGAAATATCCACCGTCTTTGGCAACACAACCTCCTCTTTGGCCGCACCCTCAATTCCAGCATTATCAAGCCCTTCAAGATCGATCATCACCTCTTGCTCTTCAGCTTCAACCACTTGCTCTTCAATCACCTCTTCTATCACTGCATTATGCTCCACCAAGGAAAAGAGAAACTCGTTCTTTTTTGCATCCACCTTGACTTCCTCCATAGACACGGCTGCTCCATCCCTTCTGGAAAAATTTTGCACCTTTTGCACCACCATGGCACATTCCATCACCACTTTCATCAGCATAGCCATTAGCATGGCACCACATACCACCTTTACTGCATATCATCACCTATTGGCTTGGACCGCTCCACTTGGTCTTCATCATGTATGTCGGCTTGCTCTGTTCCCTGATCTTCTTGCACATGGGCTACTACCATATCATCAAACACATAAGAGGGAAACTTTACCTTTACCAGCTCAGGTTCGTCAGACTCGGTCTCCTCGTCATAGGATGTGGACTCATCCACTCTATTCTCCTCGCTTATCTCCCAGCAACTTGAGCTTGTATCTTCATCATCATCGACATCATATACCGACTCTGTATATGCATCTTCATCTGCATGCTGCTCCACACAGGCTTGACCATCACCATGACTTTGCTCACTTTCCTCATCAGCTTCTAAACCCTCGGTATCTGCAACCCGATTGCATTCTGCTACCTTTTCATGCAAACTTTCCACAAGAACAGGCTTTACCTCTTCAACCCACACCGGAACCTCCACATCCGCTGCCGCTTTCACACCTTGGTTCACCTCGTCATGGAGCTTCTCCTCATTGACAAGCTCGTCCACCCTCGGCACATGCACATCACAAATCAGAAACCTCCAAGGAACATAGCCAATAGTAGGCCTTAGCTCAACAGGCTCTGCACCTCAAACAATTGGAGCCACCTTTGGTCGGCAACCAAAGTACAAGGGGCACCACAAGCCACCTTTGTGTGGCACCGAGTAGGAGCACCCCCATTCGCCACCAGCTGGGTAAAACCACCGCTGTGCGCCACTGGCTCTAGCAACATAGAGTCGACCATCGCTGTGCTCAAGGGGGAGCTCCCCTCGCCACTCACACCCCTTCAAAGGCTCACACCTAGCTCATATGCACTGCCCCCCGGCTACTGCGTCCCACATATGGGATTTTCTGCTGCCACATGGCCCCTTCCTGTGAGAGCACACTCCAAAGCCTTCAACAACTTAAAATTACTTTTATAAAACTCCGAAAGTTTAAAAAAAAATCATCTATGCTTCGCCAAATTGAACTGCCTGCCAGTTGCCACCCGCTGATCCGATTATCGAGCCATAAAAACCGGCCAAAATTCCATCATGTCGACTTGAGCACCCCTGGCTCTAGCCGCACCTCAAAGCTCCCCGAGCCCCCAAACCGAGGCTGCAAAGACCGAGAGAACCACTTGTAGCCAATTCCAGGAAAATGCATCCAACCTTCTGACTGCTGTAACTTTTTGCTCCAGGCTTCGTTCAACATGCAGTCAATTCCTGCTAGCTTCATATATTGCACAACACCTCCTTGAACTCTATTGTAGTTCAAAAAATGCCAAATGGCACGACTCCCCATGTGGTCGGGTGGGCACCAACCTAGCCCCCGACAATACTTCAACTGGCCATAAACTGCAGTCCATGGCTCTGATCTGCAATCTGAAAAGATGGGTAGGCTCTATAAATTGTGAACTACATGCCTATATCTTGACATCCACTTGGGCCACCTATCCCCAGCTTCCCTGTTCGGCAAGAATCTGCTACACACTGAACCTTCAACCTTTTATAACTTGGGCTCCGTAGCTCGGTTTGATGAGCCGTCTGGACTTGCTCCTTCAGTACTTCAAGCTCTACATTCCCAGACCCAAAAGCTGCATCTCTCATCTCTATCACATGTCCACCAAATTAGCCCCTTTTGGAGCCTTTGTTGGCCTATGAACTGCATCAGTCATACATCTCTGCTGCTACCTGTCTTTCCATGATCTTTCTAGCTGCTCCAACCTTTTGCCGTGATTCTGCTAGCCTGCACATATCTGCCCATTCCATCTTCTTTGGTCGACACACTTTCGCTGTACCAATGGTGTTGTGCCATCATGTGGCGGCCCAAAGTTCATATGTGTGGCCCTAGGCATAGCAAGCATCAAATGTGACATGCTAATGCTAGCCGGTATGGTCCCATGGAAATAAGAGCTTGGATGTTGTGGTTGTGGAGCATAAGTTGTTGAAACAATGGGAGGGGTAGGAGGTACATGAGCATGACGACCCATAGGTGCATACAATTGATACACACTTGTAGGGGTTGTTGTTGGCATTGGACTACCATGTAGTAGTGCTTTACTAACAAATGAGGTCCATGGCTTGTTTCTTGGCATGCCCATCATTGGGGTAGGCATGGTAGCCGTGGTGTCATCAAGGGAAAGATGAGCTAGACTTGGAAAAGTAAAGCTATCACTTGTGAGTTCAAATTGCACTGAGACACCTGGCAAAAAAACATATAGAGGATCCCTCGAACTTACCGAGGGAGTCTCCATTTCTAATAAAGTTGGTTGTTTAGACTTCCCTGTATCCAAGAATCTCATGAGACTCGTTGTGAAGATTTGTAATTCATGTAACTATACTTTTAGATTAGTAAATAAACTATCAAAAGATTACAAAAAATTTAAAATAGATGTTAATAAGCCTGTAAATGCCCTTTAGCACAAAGGCATGTAGATCCCCTTGTTCTATCTCTCTAGCTCAATAACCCCATGGATGACCTCACAAACTCTTTGTTGTTGATATTCCACACTAGTAGCACATAGTGTGGATTGTAGGGCATCTAACCAAACCACGTGATAGGTGTGACCTGTGTATAGGTTGGTTAGAGTTCTCGTTTGTAGTACTCCCAGTTCTCATTTAGGAACGCTCCATCTAGGATTGAGGTGCTAGGGTGGTCCTTTGAACTAGATGCAATGTGGCTCTCTATGAATTGACCCTTAGTGGTCGCTATTTCAGGAGCACTCGATTGCTCTCCTAGCAATGATATTGACATAGGGGCTTTCACTTTTAACTCTCTTCATTGCTCCGCCTTGCGTAAGCTCTTGATTTCCTTTTCCCTAGCCGTAATGATATACCGCTCAGCTTCTTGTACTTCGGCAAGGCTTCTACCATCAAGTAATATAACCTCGGATGGGAATAGCTCTACAGAGTTAGGGGGTGTAGTGAATGGAGTATTCATGTGCACACTCTCTAGGAGCATGGGGTCTATGTTGGTTGTGAATGGTGAATTTACTTCCCCACCCCCCTCTTTTACATCATTAGCCCCATGTTCGGAGCGAGTGGCTCTACTAAAGGTTTCCTTCAAGTAGCTAAGCACACTCGGCCCAGATCGTGGGCCCATGGCATGCATGTCTTGGCTTGAGCTATCGGGATTAGGCATCAGGTAACCCTCCATGACGTCGTAGTCAGAGAAAGAATCACTAGACGCAATATGTGGGTCCTGAGTGGTACTACCTTGGGTTCCTGCTGAGGGCCTAGAGCCTAAGGTAGAGGAATAATGAGTGCTCACGTAATTGGAGACACTTTTGATGTGCTTGTCCTCTAGCACATGACCAAAGCGTAGGTGCATGTGACCTTGACACTCTAGAGGTGTTGATGAGTGCCCGTGAAGGCCGCTCACCTAGTTTTTTAGGCGTTTATAACCCAATTTTTTGTATTTTTGGTCCCTTTTTTTAAAACCAAGCCACAGAATATGGCGTGCAATAGCTCAAAATGAGCATCTTGGCTAGAAAGACGTGCCGTGCTTTACAACCCCCGATTCGGTTATGTACAGCCCTCGGAATCCTAAAACTAGTCTTTTCTTAGGTGGGGAGAGGACTAGAATTAGTAAGTCCAAAGGGTGAGTGTGAAGGGGATGGTGGAGGACTTGAGGAACTTGTCCCACATGCCCTCCCTTCACTTGAGATCCTAGTCTTTATATATAAGGTAGTGTAAGTAGTATATCATAAGACTAAGGGCTTGGGCTTAGGGAATGATTCCGATCCCGATTTTTTATTTTAATTCCCAAATTTATTTTTGTCCCAAATATCCCGAGCGTTTTTTTTTTAAAACAATACCGCGGACAATCATGCGTAGTTTCAGTGGCCTTTTTGGGCCACACACATACCAAACCTTTACCTACTCTTCTAACTAACCTAACCTTATCTCCTCTACAACTAACTACTCTGCTAACTAAGCTTAACTACTCTGCTAACTACATTGCTGGCTACTAACTCACAGTGAAGCTACCTACTCTACGAATTGCTTACTCAGTCACTAGCTACCACGTTAACTACTAACGGTGCAAATAAAAAAAACGGTGTAAAAGCAGACAGTGGCAGAAAACAAGCTATTCACTAACTATGTAAACTATGTGCAAGTAGACATTGGCAGAAAACAAGCTAACTGTTTTAGCTACTTACTCATTCACTACTAAAACACTAACTACTAAATGTGCAAAAGGTTATGTGCAAGCAGACATTGGTAGAAAACAGAGATTATGCAAGAAATAAAAACTTACAGAAAATAACTTCTTCTTCTTCCTCTTCCTTCCGAACATAAACACTCACAGAAGAAGCACAGAGTGCCTCTTGAGCTTAGTGCAGGGCGATTCCCTGGTAGCGGCGCCAAAAATGTGGGCTCCTACCGCACATATCAAAGCAAGGGACTTGCCTAACACTATGTTCGAGCCACAGATGGATCCAAGCATGCAACTAGCTTAAACTAGTAAGCTCAAAGATGACAATGGTGTGTCAATCACCACTCTACGCTTGTTGTCGTGGAGGATTCCTCGCCGCAAAGAAGAGGGAGCCGCCACTGCACCGTGCTCAACTACCTCGCCGTCGTCGTGTCACTGCAATGTTCAATCTCTCTCTCTCTCTCTCTCTCTCTCTCTCTCTCTCTCAAGCACACACACACTAGTACACAAAGGAGATGGAGCAAGAGCACTCTTCTTGCATTGGACAAATGAGAGAATCCCTTATTTTAGGTTTAGATTGACTTTTATATGGGTTTTCCCGTTCACATTTGGGCATCCACACTTAGCCAATCTTACCCAAACATTATAGGTTCCAGTTTTAGAGTGCACCTCTCATTGGCGATCACTCTTAACCATTCTTACCTGATCGACAAGCCCGGCCAATAACATAATACAGTACTAGCGGGTCCGACAAGCCCGGCCCATGGCTACATAAAAGGTGGTCGCTTGCTGGTAACATTGGATCATTGGTTTGGTACTTAGGTCAATTCTTGGAAATTATCCTTAGGCTTGGAGAAATTTGGCATTTTGATGTGGATTTTGGAATCCAATTGACTTGATACTTCATGGCTAGGCTTTGTTGGATATTTTGAGCCAGATGATGTGAATTTTTCTCTTGTTGTGTAGAAAGGTACATGGATCGCAATCCATGTTGGGAAGGATTTTGGGATAGTGTTTTGTACACTTGTTCCTATGGGTCTTTCTAGCACACTGGTGAAATATTTTCAAATTTGGACTTGTTTTTCCTGTGTTTACTCAATTTCCCAGTTTATGGCCATGTTTTTCTCGTCTTGACCGTACTGGTTTTTTGGAACCACTTTTGGGTACTTCCTTTGACTGACATCTGATAGTGCCTTGACTCTGGATGATTTGTCATTGAATACCATTGTTTTTCCTATGTCCCCATCAACTTTCATCAATTTCCGAATCTATCTGGAGGTGGAAATTGGTCCAGGAAATTTGCTCTTCCGAACTCCCTTTTGTTTTAATTTGGTTTGGAGTAAAGCCCCAAGATGTTTCAATTATTGCTCTGACTAGTGGAGTAGCTTCATATCCTTCTCCTAACCCTACTCCATAATGTTTTTGCTAGAATCTGTCCATTTTACCCTTGATTATTGCCAGATGACCATTTATAGATTGAAGATATCAAACCATTCAATTTTAATGATTTTAAGACCTCTCTTTGTGACTATTTTTGCATGGCCAGTTATACTTTTGCATCCTCCAGCCAGTGATCAACTCTTGCCCTTATTTTGTCATCAAGGTACATGGATCACGATCCATGTTGGGAAGCATCTTACAATTCCAAATAGTGGAGGTTGTTTCTAGGCTTATGGGGAACTTACTGTGCAATTTTCTTTGGTTTTAGGGTTTGAGGAACATGGATCGCAATCCATGTTCCACCCCCTTTTGCAATTGTTTTTGCATACAATGATTCTGCCAGTTACCAAGGGTCTGCTGATGAAAAGGTTTTGGTTTTGGGTAAGTTTGAACTCCCCCATTGGTCTTGACAACTTGCAAAATTTATGACTTTGATCTACTCTGATTTGTTGTTTTGGTAATGATGGTGCAATGTGGAGCATACACAAGTGTTCTTGTAGGGTTAATGATCATACCTATCAAATCTGGTGGAGTAAGAGCTACTGAGGTGGTCGCAGTAGGCAGAAACAAAGCAAGAAACTCTATGCTTCTCTCTCTCTCTCTCTCTCTCTCTCTCTCTCTCTCTCTCTCTCTCTCTCTCTCTCTGAATCCAAATGAGCTTATGTTGCTCCATTTGGCTATACGTTCCCAATCTACCCGGAATGCCCCATTCATACTTATCTCCATTGATCATATCTTGTCGTTCATATCACTTGCAGTTCGAACCGTTCTTCATTGTGATATTAAATTGACAAATGGCCTTTAATGTGCAGTTTTGATCCTTTAAAAGTTGGGTCAAAATTCGTCGTGTGCCAAATCTTACCATATTTTCCATGTTCGAAGCCCTTGCTTTGAAGTTTTGATGTTTGCTTTCAAAAGTCAATTCTAACTTTCCTGGCTCAACTTATAAATTTTTGTTGATTATTTGTTGTGTTTAGCTTTTTAGTGCTAAAATTAAAAGAAAATTACTCACTATTATTATTAATTGGCCAAAATTAGTGTAGTCACTCATACATACATATTCTTAACCCGACATTTAGATGGTGTCAATATGACTCATGATTATGCCTGCTAAGAGTTAAAAAGCTCTAAAAAACTGTTAAAGGAAAAGAAAAAGAAAAACAGAAGAAGACAATATATACAAAATGATGAGTATCTTGCTGCATTTTCCCCCCTTCCTAGAGTGAGTTGTCCCATATGAACATGTGTCAAAGTGCATGGGTACGAAGTATGTGTCTATCCATAGCTGTATATTGTGGCTCTATGATGCAAATTGAGGATATGCACGGGACAACAAAGTGTTGTGCAAGATATGGGTTCTGAACAATAAGTTTAGTGGCTTTCGATGGTGAGGTTAGGCTGAAGCTGCGTGGTCCGAACAAAAGTAGTTGTAGAAGACGCGCTCGTTCTTTGATAGTGGCATCCAAAAATTGTGTCACAGTATTGTCTTTTGATTGCAGGCTCTATTTTGGGTGCCACTAAAGTTACTTTGATGTGGACTTCAGGGTCGAGGCATCCTGTGAGCGAGTCAATTTCATTTTCCATATCCAAATGACTTCTTTTGGTTGTCGATGATGTGATTGGATAGGCCTAGTTTGTTTGACAGAAGCCTTGGGTGGTTTGTTGATGGTTGGTTTTAGTTTATCCATCGTGGGTGGACTTGCATTGCCATTTCATTTGGGTATCCATAATTTTGTCGGTCTGGTTTGCATAATGGACTTTTTTACCCAAATTTCCTTAACCACCTTTTGAGAACATCGTTGGTTTCGAGAAGGTTGATTGGAGAGGTTCCCATATGTAGTCTGATTGTACAAATGGTGTGGCATAAAATTTTTCATTTAGCATGAGTTGCAAGGTATTATTTTGCCAATTTGGTGTGGCTTGATAAGTGCACATCCACGACACTGCTAGAATAACTGCTTTGTTCAGATCCATATCCTCGACCACATGAAATTGTTGAGGATAAAGTGTTCCATCAACAATTATTGGTAAATTTGCATGTCCCAGGTTGTTCATTGTGCCTTTGTTTGCTACTTTGAACCCCATAGTATTTGGCGTTAGAGCTTCCTTTGTTAATTTCATGAAAGTGGAGTAGTTGACAACATTTGCTCTTGCTCCAGTGTCCACTAATGCACGCTCGATGGTGCCATTGGCAAGTTACAACATAATGTGTATATCTATGTCACCTGACCATGTAGACTCCATTTGTATTGATGTTATGGGAGGGGAATTGGTACAATTGTACTGTTGGTCATTTCTCTGAAGGTTTGCCCGCTCCTTCCGCTTTAATATTTTGAGTTTGGCTTATGCTGTGCCTGTTCCCGAATTTCATGGGTTTGACTTCTGTGCTGATCTACTGCATGTATTGTTTGAAGTTCTTCTGGTGTCAATGGAAGAATATATTTATTTAATCTGCAGTCACTCATCCAATTAGGAATCTCCTCGCTTGCCAATGTTGCAAGCTTGATGGCACCACTTTGTGATATATCATGTATTACAAAAGGCCTCATCCCTTGCTTTTTGAGTTTTTTGGAGTGTTGTTTTAGGGTATACACCAAAATGTAATCTTCTTTTTGGAACTCCTTGCTAATCACATGTTGATTGTGGAAATCTTTCATTTGTCATTTTTGAGCATTTACCTCGGCTACCGCTCTCACTCTGGTTTCATCTAATTGCTCCAGGGTGTGTAGTCTCTCTAATAGCTCGTGTCCCATCCATCCTAATTGTGTTGCAACCCCTGGTAATGTTTTTATTAAGAATTCCATGGGTAGAATTGCATTAATCCCGAACACAAGGTTAAAAGGAGTGGTCCCGATGGAAGTTTTAAAAGCTACCCTGTAAGCCCATAATGCAGTGTGTAGCTTTTGATCCCAATCATTTCTTGAGTCGTTGTCTATTTTGGTGACCATGCATAGGATTTTATTGGTACTCTCAGCTTGTTCATTAGCTTGTGGGTGATAGGGTGCTGATTTGCAATGGATCACCATGAAATCATCAAGTAAGCTTTCAATGAAGTTTTATAGAAAGTGTGTTCCTCTATCACTCACTATTTCAATGGGTAGATAGTATCTGGTAAAGATATGTTTGAAAAGGAACTGAGCTGTAGTCCGTGCATCATTTTTCTGTGTTGCCTTTGCCTCTGCCCATTTGGGTGTGTAATCTATTGCTACTATGATGTATTGTGCGTGCGCAGTGTATATAAGAGGTATGACGGGGCCAATAAAGTCGATGCCACATTTGGAAAATGTGCGTACTCCCATCATTGGCCGTAATGGCATTTCATCTTTCTGTAGTGGTGGTTTTGTGCGTTGACATTCATCACATCTTTTGACATAGGCCTCTGCATCCCTAAACAGGGTTGGCCACCATATGCCTAAGTGAAGCACTAGCTTTGCAGTTTTATCAACAAAGAAATGTCCCCTTGACTGGCTTGAGTGTGCTTGTTCTAGGATAAAGAAATATTCACTTTCAGTAGCACACAATCATAATTGTTTGTCTTTGCCTCGTCGGTACAGTTAGTTTGCAATTAGCAGATAATGTTTTGCTTCTTTTGCTACAATTCTCATTTTGGCCTTACCCCATCCCTCTAGGAAGGTCTTGTTTTTTAAGTATCCTGCTATGTGAGTACTCCATTTGGGTGCTTGTACTACTCAAAACAGGGTGGCATGTTCCACTGGAGGTTGCTTTGTACAGATATCCATGATTTTATATAAGTATGGATGCTGTTTTCCATGTTTTGCCAGTAGACTCCTAGTCTCTTTAGTCTTTGGTATGTTTGCGTTTCTCCATTGTGAAACCATGTATTTTCTATATGAGTCTGTTTGAGGTAGTATTTGTATTCATCTGACTGTACACATAGTCTCAAAATCCCATCCTTACTGTGCTTGTACAATCATCCTATCAAAAGCTGGAGATTTCTTGTTCGATGTATGATTGATGGTTATCTTTCTACCTGTAATGATCCGATTGTGAGTAGAGGGATGAACTCTTCACTCCATCTTGGAACCATTTCAATGTTGAATAGGTACGAATATGGAAGATCATAATCCCTCCTTCAATTTGTGAAAAGCCAGTTTGCATTCTTCTATCCATTCAAATTTAGCAATGAGGGCATACAACGGCTTAGACTATTAAATCATACATGTATATGAAGCACCTATAGTACCCACAATGACCCATAAATGCTTGCACTTCTTTCATTTTCATTGATCTTGGTAGTGTGGCAATTATTTGTATCTTCTCTTGATTTGTGGAAATCCCATTTTTGGACACAATGTGGCCCAAAATTTTACCTTGTCTTACCATGAAGACAAATTTTTTGGGTTTAAGCAAATACAACAAGTTCTACATTTTCAAAGACTTTCTCTAGATGCATTATGTGATCTCTTCTTAGGTGAGAATGAACACAAAGATCATTCATGTAAATCTCTAAAAATTGTCTAAGATATTCCTTGAATGCATGAATCATTAGTCTTTGAAAAGTGGCAGGTGCATTGGTCAGGCCGAAAGGCATTTCCCTATATGCAAATATGCCCCACTCTGTTGCAAAAGCTGTCTTATGTTGATCTTTTGCTTTTATGCTTAACTAGTTGTAGCTTGAGAGCCCATCTAGAAAACTACAAACCTCCTTACCTGCAACTCTCTCAATAACATGATTTATTATTGGTAGTGGATAATTGTCCATGATGATGAGAACATTTACTTGTTTGAGGTTTACACAGACATGCATTTTGCCATTCTTTTTGGGTACTACCACAATCGGGGACACCCAATTGGTGTGTCCAATCTCGTAGATAAACTCCGCATCCTTCAGTTTGTCTATCTCCTCCTTAATTTCTTGGCAAAAGTATATAAGTACATTGTCTGCATGGTCTGGCATCACTTTTAAGGGGTGTCGTGGGGTGCTGACAAATCTTTGGATCTATCCCCTTCAGGTCTTTGTATGACCAAGCAAACACATCTTTATACCGCCTGAGTGTATCGGTCTGTGGCAATGTATGCCGGTTTAGGTTCCTCCCCTGGTTTTGCTAAGTTTATGCATTTGGCTTTTTCAGGCCCATCATATGAAGTTCCAGGCTCTTTTGGGTTTTGTTTGGGCTTCTGCACTACAATTTTTCTATCCTCAATAGTATACCTTTTGTAGTGGGAAGGTGCATCAAACTTTATCATTGTTTGATTCATCATCAGTTTCCAACTCTATCGTCCAAACTTCTTTCAAAGTTTGTTTCAACTCATTGTATTTGTGTTTGCTCTCAGTTTTGGACAACTTTGTGGCCTTGTCAGAAATACTCTCTCTATGTGGCTTTCGTTTGTTCTTCTTCTTCAATTTTGTTTTGGTTGAGTTGGGTTTCAAGTACCTCTTTGATATCCCATCTTTAAGGCAATCAGTTCCTTCAACCAACCTTAAATACTGCATTTTGTCGGTTAATAGAGGTACTGAATATTCTTTTGTCTTGTTTCATTTGTTCATGCGTTTATTCAGATAGCTACACTGTCTTCGAGGATTTTGGTTTGGAAAATCATAGTAGATCACTTGTCAATCCTTCCGTTTGATGTCCTGATTTGAACTACTAGAAAGCTTTCCATACGCATTGTCTTCTAAAAGCTTATCCATGGAGTCCTAGAACGATTTCTCATTAGTGTGGTCAAAGTTCCTTACCAAGATCTCATCCACTATGCATCGGCAATCTGCAACCCCTTCTCTGTCAGGGATTTCTAATCCTAATTTTGGACTTAGGCTGACACTCATCATCTAGAGTGGAATGATATCATATCCTTCCTCATCACAAAATTTGGTCAGGGTCACCTCATTCATGCAAGGTCAAGAGTGGCGAGTATCTGCTGCCATCCAAAAGGTTCAAACCTCTCTTCCTAAAAAGACTCTGGTACATATGCCTCATCTTGTATTGACCTATCATGAATGCAATCCTCTTTTTTCAAACTACCGCCCTCAGAAGCTCTACATGTCCAATTGTGAGCTTTGTTTTGGAGCCAAACAGGTATTTCTCCTTCTTGGTTAGTTGTGGAGTTTAGTTCCTCTCGAGGGGTTTGTTCCACGTCTCTATAACTATGGCTCGTGACACTGATTTTTGTAGTGACATCCTTGTTTCTTAGGTAGATATAGTCGTAGCCCCAATCTTGTACCATTTTGACGTAACGCATAAATGGTCTGCCCAATATGATGTTGAAATTGCTGCTCTCATTGAAATTCATAATAGCAAATGTGTGTTCATATGCGATTCCACAAGAGGTTATTTCCACTTGCTCCAAAATGCCAATTGCTCTCTCTAGGTACCCATCCGCTAATTGAAGTTTCATTCTAGTTTTCCTGAGAGCAGGTTTTTCCCATTTTTTCCACATTGCTTTGGTGGCTATGGCAAGTTCGGCTCCACTATCCAATATTGCTATAGATTTTACGTCCTTGTACTCACAAGCAAGGCCGTGTTTCCTTCTTCACCTTTGCAATAGTCTCCTACCTTGTTCACTGGCATTGGCTCATGTTTAGTTTGTTTCGAGGTTTGGTTGTTCATTGTTTCTGGAGAAACATTTGATGGAAGAATTATCAGCCCTATTTTCTTCAAAAAACATTCCACAAAGATGAGATCTTATTTGCAGTAACTTAGATAGAGTTAGCGTACAACGGACAGGGGACGACATCAGCTCATGAAGAGTTTTGGTCTCCATCATCTTAGGATTATCCTTCCATTGAGATGGTACTTTCTCTACTTCTGATCTGGTTTCATGGTTGCCAATAAATGAAGGTAACATCTCCAATGACTGAGGTTTGTTGTCTTCTGATATCTTCATACTTGCATCATTGTACGGTGATCGGACATCATTTGGGTAGAGCTCATGTTCGAGGTGGATCTCCATGATAGGGGCTGACTGAAGCATTGCACTTCCATCTTTTTTGTTTCGGATATGCTCCCACAGATCCTGTGGCCATTGTTCTTCCACTTCAAGAATTGGCATAGGTGCTTGTGAATACATTCCTTATGTCGTATTAGCTGCCATCCTCGTATCCAAGGATGTTACTTTTATCGAATATTTTTTGTCTTCATCTCCGATCCTCGCTCCTTTAACTCTTGAATTTTTTTGCGGATTAACACCTCAATTTTTGGAGCAGTCGGAATTGGTGGTTCCATAAGCACTTGAGCGGCTTGGATGAGCTCCTTGCACATCTTTAACCTCTCTTTTTCATACCCTGGGTGAGGGTACATTAGCCATCTATCCTCGGGGGTTTGGTTGGGCTTTAACCTAGCATCATAAGCTTTTAAGATCGCATCCAAGGGTTCAAAGACCTTGTCAACTAAGACAGATCCTCCCGACGGTATTGTTGATGGTTTTGTTACATCGCCCTTTTTCTTAAGGTCTCTTTTCATTCTCAATTGTTCCTCTATTTGCAATAATTGGGTTCCCATAGCCATTTTTTCTTTCTCTCTTTTGGCTTTTATCTTGTCTCGTTTTGCCTTCCAAGATTTCCTAGGGGTTCTAACAGACAAATTTTCTATCTCAATTTGGTTGGCTGGGGCGTTCCTTGTAGCCTCATGGGCTTGAGCTCTCATTATTGTGTTTATAGGAATGGTTGGTTCTGTTTTTGATCCACTTGAGCTTGGTACAATTCCGATTTTGTTCATGGTTGCTTTCACTTTGTTATCAGGGTTTTTTGGACAATGTGGAATGAGATGGTCATTTGTATACCCCTCATAGAACCCAAAGAGTTTGATACATTCTCCTTTATGTGGACATTCATAGCATGGTCCTACTGGTGGTGGAGAAGCTTATGAAGTCCCCATTGGTTGTCCTATTCTAAGAGGATATCCCCTAGATTTGTAGTTCTGGGTTGCCATGAACATAAGCATATTTTCATCGACCAAATAATGGTTTTTTGTTGGTTATGCTATGTATGGTGGTTTTGTCATCTCCTCAAAAACCATCTATGGAAATTGTCCCTCCAAAGCATAAGAATTGTTGTCAAACCCTCTCTCATAGGTATTATCTAATTCTTCTCGATATGAAAATACCTAAACCATACTCTGATCAGAAGGTGCTTCTATAGGTTGTGAAATCCTTACCATGGCCATGTTTTCCTGGGGTAAAGGAGGTTGATGTCCTAACATAGGTTGAGGTTTTTCCTATCCTTGGATTACATTCTTTTGCCCTACTTGGTATCTTGGAGGTAGTGGTAATTGTTGCCCTCCTCCATGTGGCCTGTATTGTCTTTCTCTAACATAGTTTCTATTATATAAACATTTGTGGGTTTCATGGTTTGTTCATTTTTGTTCATTAGCACACCTCTTTAGTACACGTGCTACATCTACTCATGACCTCGATTGAAGGTTGCACCATTGAGTTGGATGATCTCCTCCACAAGTGTCACACTTTTGGGTGGGCTGTTGTCGTGCGTTTGCATTCATCTTGTTTTGTTGGTTCATCCTCCTGATCACTTCCTCGATCGTTTGATCAACATCTGGCACAGTTGGGTTTTGCCCGCCTAGTTTCATTGTGGACTCACTAGTGGTTGAAGAGGTGCTACTCATTCATTGGTCTGTGTGTTCTGTCACCTCTCCATATGCCTTGCAATTGTCTACCAGATACAACGCCTCTTTCATGACTTGCTCAAAGGTAACACATGCCTTTAAGTGCAAGTCTTTTTTTGAGAATGTCATTTCGCAATCCTTCTATGAAAAGGACTGACAGTCTCTCATCCTGAGGTAGTTCCCTAGCAGGGCATCTTTCTATGTATTGCTTAAATTGAAGTGAGGTTTCCTTCACCTTTTCCTTCTCCTTTTGTCTAAATGCATAGATCTTAGAGACATTGTTATGCTTAATACCTCTCTTTGAGAATTCCTCAATGAGTTATTGGAGAAGTTTCTCGATGCTTGGGAACTCCAGGCTATTTAAAGGTTGAAACCAAGTCAAAGCTATTTCTTCTAGATTCAACCCAATATTGCATATGGAAATCAATTACCTGCTTTGCCCTCAACACTTGTTTGAAGATTGAACAATTTTGCCACTTGAGAGGGTCACATGCATCTAGACTCTGCAACCATCCTCACCACCCCTGGTCCTCGTGGTGTGGTCTCTCTAGGTTCATATTCTCCTCTTGGCACTATAATTGGTATCCTATCCACCATACTTTCATCAAGTTGATCTCATGTAATAGTCGAAGGAATTCTAGTTGTGTAAGTCAAATCAGGTGCCACATTGTCCCTCTGCGTATTCATAAAAGCCCTAGACCCCATTGATCCCATAGGCCCTGTGTTTGGAAACCATTGATGTCCAAAAGAATCTTTCACTCTGGTTCTTACTAAACTTACATTCCCAGTTTCTAGTCTTGTGTAAGTAGTCGTGGTTTTCACTTCTTCTCAATTTACATAGTATTGGTGGAGCAGTCCCCCAAAATATGTATACTGCTCTAGCTCCTTACGGTCCATAGGAGAGTATTTTTTACCATACTTATCCATTATAACCACCTGAATACTTATCCCTTCTGTGTAAGTAGAAACGTACAGTTTTTTGCGGTCATTCAATTTCTTGATGCGGGGTTCATCACATCTATAATAGAGTGTTTATTCTCCATTATCGAATTTATATAGCCCCATGTAAGTGTTGTCTGTATTAAGCC
Source organism: Adiantum capillus-veneris (assembly GCF_014529385.1). Taxonomy (NCBI): domain Eukaryota; kingdom Viridiplantae; phylum Streptophyta; class Polypodiopsida; order Polypodiales; family Pteridaceae; genus Adiantum; species Adiantum capillus-veneris. The sequence continues at coordinate 93,499,109 of NC_140960.1, forward strand.
ACTCTGTCTCATTGGTGTCTTTGAGCACCGCATTTTGCTTGCCCATTTTGGGTGGTTCATCTGCTAGCTCTTCATCTACCTTGTCCTTGGTGCCAGTCATCCCCCATTTGTCCGCAATAAAGGGGTTGTGAACCACTAGGTACATCATTCCCTCTCTGTCAAAGTATCTGTCTCCATCATAATCCACATCTACAAGTTCCTTTAACTTGCTTGGCTTGTTTTCCAACTTAACACAGTAGTGGTACATTCCATCCTTATAGATTTTGGCCTTAAGCACATTTCCAAATTGAAACTTTAAATACAACAATTTCACGTCAGATGCAGGTTGAGGAGGACCTTCCCCCATGGAATTTGTTTCCTTAGGGTTCAAATTGTTGGAATCATCATTCATTAGGGTGTATGATCTATCTGACGAGGTGTCAAAAAAGATTTCCTCTACAATGGCTTCTAAAGGATTCCGTGGCCTTTGATTCACGCTACCTATGATGCTAGGATTCCTATTCTGGTACAATATTTTTGATCGCAAATACATGAAGAATTGATATTACAAAATCCAAACTAAGTTACCTCATTAGCTATCCTGAATTCCCCATTTTGATCTTACTTGTTGGGTAGTATGCTCTAGCACTTGCAACCTGTCAAAAAATGCTTGATAGTTGTGAGTTTACAACCGTTCATGTTAGCTCTAGCTTTGAATCGACCAAATCTAACTAGGTTTTTCAATACTCCAGAATTTCACTCACAATATCAACAATTCAAGTCCAATTTCAATTTTGAAAAAGCCACTAGGCTCCTAAGAACTACCTCTCTCTGTGGTCAAATTCTGCTCTATGTTGACTTAGAGGAACATGGATCACGATCCATGTTGGGAGGACAAACTAAATTTTCTTGGTACCATCCAATTTAGCATGATTAGTAGGTCCTATGGTATCAATGTTTTTGGAAATGGACCTCTGGATTGAAAATTAGGTCAATTTTGACACTTTACCAGAGTACTTGGAAGTTTTTCACTTTTGTTATGTATTTTTATATCCAACTTTAGTTTTGAAAAGACCACTGGAGTCCTTGTGATGTCCTCTAGCTATGGTGCAAGTTTTATATCAAATTGTGTCAAAGAAACATGGATCGCGATCCATGTACCTTAGTGCCAAAATGTACTAAAACTTGGCACACAGCTTGTCCTTGGTCTATTGATGCTAGCTATATGGTTTTTGTGTGATTTGGAGTTTTTAGGTCAACCAAAAGTCAATTCTAGGGTCTGTTTCAATGGTTTCCCCCTTGATCTATTTTATGCCCTTTTGGCCCACTTTTTGATAAGAGTGGTTTAGGAGAAAGTACTTCAAATGTTATTACTTTTCTACATGTCAAATATCAGCTCAAAGTTTCATAAAGGTATATGGATCGTGATCCATGTTTTGAAGGATTTTGGCATGACCTTTGGTGAGTTTGTGATAGAGGGTTTGGTGATACTCAATTCCCAAATCTTTTTGGATTTGACCCACTTTTTCCAGGTCAAAAGCAAGATTTTGTGTATGTTGTGCGGTTTTTTGCAAACAACTACTTTTTTAATATTTTGATCAGGTTTTTTTACTTCTTTGATGTGGATCCTTTTGCAAAAGTTGTCCTCATGAGTGCACTGGTCAAATTCCCTTACAAATGTCTACCATGTACATGGATCGTGATCCTTGTTTGGCAGCATCTGGTCATGATTTTATGTCCTACTGGTTCCCTGCTTTTAGATGAACCCAATTTGAACCCCTTTATAATTTGGACAAATAAAACTTCAGTTTCCCCAAATTTTCTCACTTTTCACAGCTTTTTCTCTGCTTAACCAAGTTTCTTGATTTGGATGTTCTTTTAGCACCCTATTTCTAGACAAACTCAAGATTTTGATGTCTGAGAGTTGGTTCTAAGCAAAGGAAACAATTTTTGATCACTTGGTCTAAAAGGTACATGGATCGCGATCCATGTTTGGCAGGCAAGCTGCAATTTGCATAGTCTGTCTCCTACAAACTTGTATATCCCCTTTTGCCAAGTTTTGTTGAGTTTTAGTTTAGCTTTGAATCTTTGACCATCAATTTTACAAAGTTTCAGAGTTATGGTCTTCGGCACCAAAATAAGGTTTTGGACAGTGTTTACCCTGATCCTTTGGCCCCAATTGATGGTGGAATTTGTTACTTATCCTACTCCTATAAACTGAATAGATGCACAATCATAATGAATTTAACAATATAGAAACGACAACGAAGTGTATGGTGAAACAGTCCTTTTCAATCATGGAAAAGTCAAAGAACAAAATACTCTTTTGTACTTCACTCACAACTTTCTTTGCTCATAAGGAGTAGCATTGGCTAGTCCTCGACCCTAGTCTCTACTAAGCACTTAACCTACGTCTAGCTGCTTTACTGTCTATGTGTAAAAGGAAAGGGTGTCAAAATCTTTGGAAGGGATTTTTTGTACATATGAGTCACTCACCACCTAAGGATCAACTTCCTCGGCAACGGCGCCAATGTTAGCGGATCGTGGCGAGGACGTTTAATTTGCAGCATGCTAACATAATGTCAATATGCAAGGAAGTGACTCGAGATGGGGCATGGAGACTTAATGAGAGTGTCAATCTCACCAAAGTGAACTTAGAGGACTATTCATACTACTACAAAAGCAAATCAACCACTTCCTAGTCAGAAAATCAGTCTATGTCCGATCTCACCGCTCTAGGTCATCACGCCTTTTTGGCATCCAAACGAATTCGGAATGCAATGAAACTTAAGGAGAGGTATTACAACCCCTAAGGACACATTACTACCAAGTTCTGAAGCCATCTGGGAAGGTAGAAAAATGTGCAAAAAACGAAACATAACTACACGAAAAGGTCCCCCTTAAGCATAGAAATGCTTTTCCAAGGTCAAAACATCAAAAAAACAACCATTTAAGACCTCAAATTGATGCATTTAGCTCACAAACAAGACGTTGTGAACCACATCAGAATTGATAATGATTACACTTAGATTGTAGAGCAAGAGACAAGGAACACAATGTGCTATTCAAAATCAAATTCTGATTACCAGACAAGGAGGAAAGCAGATTACATTTTGTAGCAGCAAAGATCTCTCACATTCGACGTCCAATTCTTTTCAAAGATAATGATTGTGTGTTTTTCAAAAATAAGGGTTTTGACTGAAGAGCTAAGGGGACTTTCCCATGGCCATTTGGCCACTTACATGGTGTGTAGTCTAAGAGAGGCTAAGAGGGAATGATAGAATATATTACAATTGAGAATCCTCATTAGCAGAATTACACCGCTTCTTTTGAAAAAAAGAGCGAGTACAACAAAGTTTGGTGTATATCCGCGTTTTATCTATCAGTCCACTGTATCCACCAAACACTAAAGCCTATTGCTTGGCCTTCCCAAGGGGTCCAATGATAGTTTAATGGATTTATTTAATTATTTTAGCATTTATCAAGTCCTCTCTCTCAAAGGGGAAAGGGGGACACTTGTCCCAAGGCTACCCTTGTTGCTTGATATGCCCTTGCTTGTAATTGGCTAGGCCAAAAGGGGTCCAATGAGCTTCAAGCATGAGCTACAAGGGTGGGTAGACCAAAGCAAGCTAGGGGGTTGCTTGAGTGATATACTCTCCCACACACACTCACACACACTCTCATTGTGTATTGTGCAAAGTGCAAGAGCTCCCTCTCCTTCTCCAAGCAAGTAGAGAGGTTGAGAGCCTACACCAACACTCTTGGGTATGGAATGCAAATCCAACCAAGAGCCATGCTTCAATTCTTAATCTTGCCAACTTCTTCATCTTCATTACTATGCTATTATGTATGCTAGCAAGAAGAGTGATGATTTGAGGTCTTGTGACTGAGGCTTGGGATGTTTAATTCTTTCCACAAAGTTTATGTTATGCTCCTGATGTATGAATATTTCCATCTTCATTGCATCTCCTCGGTCACAAGGAACACAAAGATTGTATTGTAACAAGTCTCTCTTGATGGGAGAAACTATAATACAAATGCCTATTGGAGGGGGGACCAGCTCCACATAAATCCGGTCCTCAACTGTTGTCATGTTCTCTAAACTCTCTCTCTTGCAAAAATATCGTTCATGCCAAGTTAACTAGATGCTACCATCAATTAAGTTCACCTACTATGCTATCAAAGTAATTTCCCAAAATTACTTTCTCTAATTTTTTTTACTCTCAAAGTAACGGGCCATTTTCATTACATTGGAGGTATAGGGATACATTGATTCCATTTTGGATATTGAGCCTTTCATGCAATGTACTTTATACAAATAGGAAGTATATAAGGTAATTTTGTTGTTGTTGGGGTCATGATGTTATTTCAGAGTAGCAAGACATCACACATAGTAATTTAGTTTACTTGCTACAACATATTAGGTAGCTTGGCTTCACAAGATTAGAAACTTCCATAGTCACATCGACTTGTACCAAAAGACATGAAAACACACAATCAAGGAGCTATCCATGTAGATAAGGAAGGAGTATCAGCATTGTGGTAAGACAACAATAGATGTGTGCCATTATAATGCTCTCCAGTGATGGCATCAACGTGAAACAAAGCCTCAATCTCCTCTAGCTCTACAAGGATGCAAAGGGAAGGGGGAACGAATTGAAAGGTAGAAGGATTTTGGTTGGGTGGGTGGGTGGGGAGGGAGGGGGGGGATGCCAGGCTCTGACCACCTCGTATGTGCAGATAATGAAGTAGGTAGCTTTTGTATGCAATTGGTGGAGAGTTCAAGGCTCGTGATAGCATGAGAATTTTGTTTAATTTGCCTCTCGATATGAGGAGGTAGATGGGAGGGATTGGTAAAGATTATGGCTAAATAAATGTAAAGTTAAGCTGCCAGTAGTAGTATGTATGGACACTGCTTGTGGTCAAGAGACTCACCCTTTAAACCCTTGGGCCCCACATCCTAACAAGAAAAGCAGGATAGTCCCTCCATGCCAAACCTGTTGGACTCCTCCTATAGGATGCATTGTGCTTTGTTGTAGTCAATCGCAGTCCCAACATACGAGATTTGGTACTCAATCCAGGAAACAAAGATATAGTAGATAGAAAATATTAATACTTAACACAATAAATTGTCATATGCCTATAAGCTTGGTGTGGGCAATAATCCATGGCCTATCTGCTTTAGGCCACCCAATCCTAACAAGAGAACACCTAAAAGTTGGGACTAGGGCCAAGTTGAGGCGTTCCTTGTACCTAGATGCCCACTAGAAGTAATTGGTGTCTTCATCCTTGGGCAAGTACTTTAGTAACTCCAATTTATACATCAACAATGTATATGCATCCTATGAGCCTGCATCATCGGTTGAAAGGAAAATGCAATCTAATCTTATGGGGGTTAGATTGAAGAATGCTCATAGTCGTGACTTTTGACGCACATTACTTTGTCTCTGGCTCCTAGCCATGTGTTATGCTATATTTAGAACTCATCCTAGATAAATTTAAACCCCTTGGATTCGTGCATATTAGCACCCAATGATTTTTTTATAAATACAATTGAATGACCAAATTTATCGATCGGGGTTTAGTGTCATAAAATCTAATATCTAACCAGCCCAAATGATTTTCTCATATTAAACTAATCATTTAATGTGTGAGAATAAACAGGAACCAGGGGTTAGAATATAGATATATGCTTACATATCTATCTCACCATAGGGCCAATGGTAAAGGGATTCAAATGAGAGATGGTATATCAAAGAGCAAGGCTAACCAATGGAGCTTAAAAGACCTTAGGGTTAGCTTCATTGAAGACCTCCAAAGGTTAGTGTTAAAAAGTCCTTTGACCTTAGGTAAGCTAGGGATGAGTTTGAGGTGGGAACCCGGCCCAAGCTTGAGTTGCTTGTCGTGCTTGATGACTAGGGTGGTTGACGTGCTTGTCGTGCTTAATGACTAAGGTGCTTGAGGTGCTTGTCGTGGTTGCCGACGAGGGAGATTGAGATGCTTGTGGGAACATGACCCAAGATTGAGGTTCTTTGTCATGATTTGCTGACTGAGGTGCTTGAGGGTAAGGTGTTCCACAAAAGTCAACAACTATCCCCACAAGGAGGGGGCGAGCCCTACAAGAGGGGGCTAGAGAAAGAGCACACACACCCTCACACAAGAAAAGCTTCGTACAAAGAAAGCAGAAAGGAAACTTGTCAAACTCCTCCTCATGTTTCCCTCAAGGTGTGCCTAAAGCCTATTGGTTGGCCTTCCAAGGGGTTTGTAGTAGATTTAATTAATTGTTTTTGCATTTATCAAGTCTCTCTCTCAAAGGGGAAAGGGGGACACTTGTCCCAAGGCTAGTATGCTTGCTTGATATGCATCCTACATGTGATTGGCCAGGCTTGCAGGGGTCCAATGAGCTTCAAGCTTGTGCTAGAAGAGGGGGTCGACCAAAGCAAGTAGGGGGCATGCTTGAGGGGTATACTCTCCCACACACACTCACACACACTCTCATTGTGTGTGAAGTGCAAAGTGCAAGAGCTCCATCTCCTTCTCCAAGCTAGTAGAGAAGTTGAGAGCCTACACCAACACTCTTGGCTATGGAATTCAAATCCAACCAAGAGCCATGCTTCAATGCTTAAGCTTTCCATCTTATCCATATTCATTACTATGCTATTATGTATGCTAGCAAGAAGTGTGATGATAAGTGAGGAACTAATTCTTTCTCCTATGAAATGTTTCTTCTTCCTCTTCCCTACCCTCATTCCCCGCTAGCTCTCTCCACCTTCGAAGGTGTTTGAGGCCTTGGGACTCAGGCTTGGGATAGTTAATGATTTCCATAAAGTCTATGTTATGCTCATGATGCGTGAAGCTTTCCATCTTCATTGCATCACCTAGGTCACAAGGAAAACAAAGATTGTATTGTACCAAGTCTCTCTTGATGGGAGTAACTATAATACAAATGCCTATTGGAGGGGGACCGACTCCACATAAATCCGATCCTCAACTGTTGTCATGTTCTCTAAACTCTTGCTCTTGCAAAAGTATTGTTCATGCCAAGTTAACTAAATGCTATGTTATGTTGCTACCATCACAATTAAGTTCACCCTCTATGCTCACAAAGTAGTTTTACAAAAGTACTTTCTCTAATTTCTACTACTCTCAATGTTAATAGGCCATTTCCATTACATTGGTATCAGAGCCTTTGGTTTCTCTTTTCTTGCTTAAGAAGAGAGGTCCTTAAGTAGCCTATAAATAATTGATTTTGTTAATTATATTAGGGTAAGTGGGACTGGGATCTATTATAGGTTTTGTTGAGTCCACTATGTGGGATATGGTGCACACCTCAAGAGCTTTGGACTTAATAATGGGGTCTTTTTAGACTTACCTACGGCTTTACCATTATTGAGCCATAATAAGTCCAAAAGGATCTAGCCTTCGATAATTTTGCAATATTAGACCCACTCCACTACTCTCTATAATTAACCACTTTGAGACGTGGGTGTAGATACTTAAGTGCCGATTTTCAAAGGCTAAGAGGAGTGGCAACTTAGGTTTTGAATTGCCAAAGCATACACTAAGTAAGTACACAAATTTTTTTAACATGGCTGACAAGAACCCCAAGAGAGTAGAATGAACATTGGTAACTTTGATTTTGCACATGAATGTGCTAGTAATGATGCTCCCACGTTTATCGATTATCTTGTTACTAGGTTGCAACAAGCTATGGGCAACCCTGCTTTGCAAGCCGAAGTTACTCAACAACTTCACGCTTATGGGATTCCCCTTCCTCTCTAAGAGGAGAGAGAGCTTAGGAGGCCTTTTGAAGAGACCCCCCCCAAAAGAAGACTCTCTCCCATACAAGAGGAGGAATCCAAAGAGCCAGAAAGTAATGAAACTTTAAGTTCCTCTAAAGATGTGGCTCCACAAAGACAGCGGTCTAGACGATCTCCAACTCCTTGCAAGAGTCAATGTTCAACCCACAGTCCTTCTCCTCATCACTCCAAAACGGAAGAGAGGAAACAAAGGAAGAAAAGGGCAAGAGAGAGGTCACCCTCTTCTCCTACTTCTTCACCTTACTCCTCTTCCAATGGAAGCTATGGTTATCCTCCTAGAGAATACAAGAGGGAAGGACATCGAAAATCATAAGGTTGCATGGCAAAGGTCACAAAAGCTCAAGAAGTTCAAAGAGGGAGAAAAGAGTATCTCTTTTCTCACCTATGATGGCACCTTTGGTGCCACCAACAAAGTATTGACCTTTATCCAGCAATTTGATGTGGCCTTTGGAGACAAGGGCTTCACGAAGTCCTCCCAAGATATGCCATGTAGCTATGTAATTCCAAAAATCAGCTTGTCAATGGTGGGCTAGCCTTCATAGGAATGGCAAAGCCCCAAAGACATGGAAAACTCTACAAGTTTCCATCATGAAGAAATTTCTTGCAAGTGATGCAAAGGACAAAGTGCTCACCAAATGGCGCAATTTGAAGCTTCTCTCCCATGAATCTATTCACAAATATGTGGACAAGTTTTGGGACTTACACCTCAAGGATACAATCTTCCAAAAGATAGACTTTGCCAAGCAAAAGCAATAGTTTTGTGCAGGATTACCTGAAGAGATGGCCGAGTATGTTAACTCCCAATGGCCTGGTTCTATCACAAAATTAATCCACCACACCATGGTTGCTTCACGTATCAATTTCCAACAAGGGGCTAGATGAAATGTCAAGCGCATGGAAACAAAAGATAAAAATGATGCAAAGGGGAAACCCAATGGCCAAAATTCTTCCCAAGGAAATTCCAACAATAACAACAACAATCGGTCCAAGGAGAAGGGAGTTTACAAAGTAAAAAACCCTCTCTCTCTTGAAGAGCTTGAAGCTTTTTGCAAGGACCATAAATCTTTTAAGTGTGGGGAGCAAGGACATGGCTATCGTTCTTGCCCCAAGAAAAATGCTCGCAATGAGACTCCTAGAGCTTCCACCATCGAAGCTCCAAAAGAGGATTCTCATTGCAAAGGTGCAGCTCTCTCCTATGCTTGGGGAAAGGAAAGGGAGCATGATGCCTTCATCTTGTTTGACCCTGGCTCTACTCGGAACTTCATATCAACAGAGCTAGCCACCAAGTTGTGCATTCAAGCTTTTGACATGGGAGATACTGTGACGATCAACACTGCTTTCAAGGGGCAACGAGCCTCCGTTACTCCCTTGATTGGGAAGTTCAAGCTTCATGTCCAAAGCTATTTCGACAAATAAGACTTTTTCATCTCTCCTCTGCAACATGAGGATGCTATCCTAGGGGCGCCATGGTTTGATCGCATGGCTGCCAACATGAAGTTTCTTGAAAGGAGAATCTACTTCACCTACAGGTAAAAGAACATGTATATAGATTCTAGTGAGTTTGGTCGTACTATACCACTTGTAAATCCTCGTGCTTTTGATAAATCAATGAAGAGCTCAATTTTTGCGTACATGATTTTGTCAAAGAGTCCCTAAAAGATCCTAAAGTTTCATCAACTGTAAATGGTAGGAATAAAAAAGAGTTAGACTTGTCTAATTTTCTAAAAGGATTCCAAGATGTGTTCATCGATGATATCCCTATGGACTTACCTCCAAAACAAGGGGATGATGACCATTGAATTGAGCTCCTACCAGGAAGATCACCACCTAAGAAGCCTCCTTATTAAGTTTCCCAAGCTCAAGAAGAGGAGATCATGAGACAAGCACAAAAATTGGTAGACAAAGGGATGGTGAGGCCTAGCTCCTCTCCCTTTTGTTCTCCTATCCTTTTAGTGCAAAAGAAATATGGTACATATCCGTATGTGTGTGGACTATCGAGCACTAAACCATATCACTATCAAAAACAGATTTTACGTGCCTCGAGTAGAAGATTCGTTTGATAAGCTACAAGGCTCTACCTACTTCAGTAGGATTGACCTTAAAAGTGGCTATCATCAAATAAGGATTGTGGATGAAGATATCCTAAAGACCGCATTTCGCACAACATTTGGTCTCTATAAATATCTAGTCATGCCTTTTGGCTTGATTAATGCACCGGCTACGTTCAATCAATTAATGGAGAAAATATTTAGACCCTACCGAAAATTCACTGGTGTTCTTTGATGATATCATCATCTACTCCAAGTCCTTGAAGGAACATAAGCATTATCTCCAAGTGATTTTCCAAGAATTGAGGGAGAACAAGCGTTTTCTCAACCAAAAGAAAAGAATTTTTTTCCTTCAAGAGATTCAATACTTAGGTCATATTATCTCTCAAGATGGTATACGTATGGATCCATCGAAGTTAGAGGTAATAAAAGCATGGCCTAATCCAAGGAATCTACAAGAGCTAAGAAGCTTTATTGGTATGTGTGCTTACTTTAGACGCTTCATAGCTAAATTTTCTCGAAAATCAGGGCCATTACATGACTTAACAAAGAAGAACGTCAAGTATTCATGGACTGCTAAGAGAAAAATTCTTTTGACAAGCAACTTACCTCCCAACTAGTCCTCATGCTTTTGGATCTCTCAAAGCCATTTGAGGTCCAATGTGATGCTTGTGGTGATTCCCTTGGAGCAGTCTTACTTCAAGAAGGGCATGCCATAGCATATGAGAGTCGAAGGCTCAATACACTATGAACGTGGCTTAGGCATTTATGAGAAAGAGCTTTTAGTTGTTCTACATGCCATAGACACATGGAAGCACTATTTATTGGGGACTCCATCTATTCCATGAACCGACCACCAAAGTCTCAAGTACTTCATGACGCAAACCAAGATTTCCGACAAACAAATGAGGTGGGAAAATTTTCCTTTGCAATTTTATTTTCATATTGACCACATTGCGGGTAAGCACAATCAAGTGGCCGATGCACTTTCACGACGACCAAAAGTTAATGCGGTGTCTATAGCCACTCACAATGATCTATCTTCTATGAGAAATGAGTATGCTACTGACCCTCACTATAGAGACATAATGTCAGCCCTTGATTTGGGGAAGAAAGAGGAACCATCCACCTTGCAATATGGTTTTTTTCTTCATGGAAATAGGCTATGTGCTACCCACTCCCTTAGTGACAAAGTCATGTATGAATCCCATGCTCCTCCCTATGCAGGGCATAGAGGCATTCAACCTACTCTCCGAGGAGTACAGACGTATTTCTATTTGCATACCATGAAAGTCGACATACAAGAGTATGTTTCAAAATGTGGTATGACAAAAGACCAAGTATGATAGAGGGAAGCAACCTGGATCACTCCAGCCATTGCCTATCCCAAATTCACCATGGGAGAGTATATCCATGGATTTTATCCTTGGATTATTCAAGTCTATCCATGGATTTTATCTTTGAATTATCCAAGTCTATCCATGGATTTTATCTTTGGATTATCCAAGTCTATCCATGGGAATACGGGAATATAGACAATAGTCTATAGGTTTAGCAAGCAAGCACACTTCATTCCTGTCAAAAAGACTACTAAGGCACACCAAATGGCAACTCTCCACATATCACAGATTTTCAAACACCATGGATTACCGACATCTATCGTGTCAGATAAAGAATTTAGAATGACCAGCAAGTTCTGGAAAGGTCTCTTTGAAAATCTAGGTACAAGATTGGATTTGACTTTGGCCTATCACCCACAAATGGATGGCCAAAGTGAGACAGCCAATCTTACAATACTCAATCTACTAAAGATTTATGTTACCGAAGTAGATCAACGTTCACAATGGGAAAAGTACTTACCCCTTGTAGTTTATGCGTACAATAATAATGTACATACTTCTATGGGAAAAGCACCTTTTGAAATAATTGAGGGAAGACCTAAAAGTCCCTTGCTACTTAAAGTACATGGGAAGATCTTCGCTACCAATGAGTATAGCCGTGACCTGCAAGAATCTTTTCAAAAGATTAAGGAGGCTATATCCATCTCCTCTCAACAAAGGCAAAAAGCTCTGCTAACAAGCATAGAAGGTCCTTAGCGTTCAAAGAAAATGATTGGGTCTCACTTAAGTTTCCCAAGGCTCGATTGAAACAAACAATGAGAAAAATCCTACGGGCCATCAAAAGTATTGTTACCATATACATGTGGTAGTGATGGGTGTGAACACACTAGGACCGCCGGGACATTTTTTCCCCTGTGCATTGTATATACGCCCATCACTCTAGGGCTATCTATCTTTCCATTGCACACTAAGTAGCATTCTCAGTTGTGTGCCTTGAGCTTTCTTCATATTCTCCAAGCTGTGTGTGTTTCTCTGCAACCCTAATTCCAACAATTGGTATCAGAGTAGGTTGCATCCTCTAGGGCTTAGTCGCTAGTAGCTCCAGCATACGCCTGCTCACTTTCTCCAATTTTTGTGAGCTTTGGTGAGTGTTTGCAGGTCTGCTCAGATTTCTGATTTGGGCTCATTTCGGCCTCCGTTTCCACTACAGGCAGGTTTGCACAGGCAAGTTCGTCATTTAGTGCAAAATTTTTGTCAGTGTCGTTTCCTGCATAACACGTCCTGTACAGTCCACTGTGGGTTGTGCTATATAGACGTGCTGGTCTCACTTAGTTTCTTTTCATTTTGGGCAATTTTCACATCAGGTTCAAGTATTTTCCATGGCTGACAACAACACAGATGTGTTCAAGGTGTTTGTTGCTGAGGACAGGTTGGATGGGGACAATTACCCTATGTGGGCTTACATGATGCAACATGTTCTTGTGTCAAAGGGCGTCTTGAATATTGTGTAGGGCATTGATGTATGTCCTAGTTATGAGGATGTCGGCGATGTTGATGATGTTGCAGGTCTTGTTGCAAGGATTGCTACTATTAGATTTCTTTTGCCTACGACAGAACAAGCTTGTTCAGATGTAAAGGATGCACAAGCTCATGCATTGATTGTGTTGTCTGTGAAGTGCACCATTACTCCTCACATTTGTTCAGCAAAATCTACTAAATAGGCTTGGGATATTATGGCTTGTCTTTATGCAAGCCGTAATGAGGCAAAAATTGCTTGCTGCATAAAGAGCTGGAATCAAAAGATTATGCATGAGGAAGATGATATGGACACTTTCCTTGCTGGTGTCAAGGATATCAATGGGCAAATTATTTTTGCAGGTGAAGTCATTTCAGATAGTTCCCTTGTGTAGACTATTCTTGATGCCTTACCAAACTTTTGCTAGTACTTGGAGACTTATGACCCAAGGAAATCCTGAAGTTGTCAAGTTTGATGCATTATTCACATTGTTGTTGCAAGAGTCACTTTCCAGGAAAAACGCGACTAGGCAGCGTGCAGTTGTACAGGCTTTTATTGCTTCTCAAAGAAAGGGTGGTAACAGCAATGCAACCACTTCTTATGGTTCTACTACAAGTGGGAAAACTTCTGTTCCTAATGCTTCTTCTGGCATCAATTTTTCTGGCCATTCTGATGATAAGGGCAAAAAGAAGATGCGTTGCCATTATTGTAAAGCTAATGATCACTTGATCAAGCTATGTGATAAGTTGAATGCCAAAGAGGCTAAGAAGAAAGAGGGTGGTTCCATTGCAAATGCTGGTTCCACTACAAATGCAGCCATTGTTGAGTCTTCTGTGAAAGGATACTGTGATGTTGATGTGGATGCATAATGGGCTTTTAGTGCAGAGATCACTTACAATCCTGCTGTTCATGATGCATGCATGTCAGTTGCTGCAAATTCACATGTGTGGTATTTTGATAGTGGTGCTACAAAGCACATTACATCACATCGTGAATTGTGCACCTCTCTCGAGTTTGTCCCTCATGGGAATTCAATCACTTGTGCCAACAATGCCTCTTATCCGGTTCAAGGGGTTGGAAAGATTGTGCTTAAAGCGAAGGTGGAAGTTTTTATGTGTTTCAAACAATTTCTGGCTATGACTGAAAATGTATCGAAATGTACTATGGGCACCCTCCATTCCGATCGAGGGGGGAGTATATGTCTCATGAATTTAATGCATTTCTAGCTAGTCGTGGGATAAAACACCAATGTTACACCTCAGCAAAATGATGTTGGTGAGAGGAACAATAGGTCACTTACAAAAATGGCATGATGTATGGTCAAAAGTCATAGGTTATAGGTTGTGTCATCCGCAAACAAAGCATATTCTGGTTTCAGAGATGTAGTGTTTGTGGAAGATTATGTTCAGTCCTAGCTATCATGTACTAGAGACAGTAATGTAAGCTCACATGACATTTATGACACTTCGTTGTCTCTTTTCAGTGGTGGAAGTTTGAATGTAAATTCCAATGAGGCAAATGTACAGCCTATGGGGGTTTTCAAAAATGTTACAGATCAACCTATTACTGATGCATATGTACATGACGTACTTGATGAGGAAAGGGCTAAAAATGAGCAGGCTAGAGGTATGCCAAAACGGCTGGTGCATACATTGTGTGACAGTAAATTGGATGCACCTTTGTCTAATCGTACTCATTCAAGCTCTTGCCATGCATCATATGCATCAGATTGTTGTGCTTTGGCTGTGTGTAGCTTACATGATGTTGAGGAACCTCTATCTTTTGATGAAGCACAAAATTCAAAAAATTGAATGGCTGTCATGCAATCAAAATATAATGCACTAATAGAAAATGATACATGGACTTTATGTAAATTGCCTCTTGGCAAAAAGGCCATTGGTACAAAGTGGATTTACAAGCTGAAATGCAAGCCGGATGGTGAGATTGATCGCCATAAGGCTTGACTTGTTGCAAAGGGTTATGCACAGCAAAAAGGCATAGATTATGAAGAGACTTTTGCTCCTCGCTCCCACTTGTCGTATGACAATTGTGCATCTTCTATGTGTATTGGCAGCTCATTTTGGTTGGGATGTACATCAATCAGACATTGTTATTTCTTTCTTGAATGGTGACATATTTGAGAAATTTTATGTAACAAAGCCTCGCGGTTTTGTCAAGAAAGGACAAGAGGACAAAGTGTGCATATGTAAGAAGGCTTTGCATAGGTTGAACCATTCTCCTCATGCTTGGTATGAGAAAGCGAACACTCATTTGGTCAAATGAGGCTTTTGTAACAGTCCAATAGAAAGCACATTATATGTAAAGCATGAGGGTGATGTACTTGTCATTGTGGTTCTTTATGTAGATGATTTGTTGATCACTGGACCAAATGAGAGACATATTGTTGAATTTAAGGCTGATTTGAATGCAACCTTCAAGATGAAATATTTGGGTTTGTTGCATCATTACTTGGGCATACAGTTTAAGCAATGTGATGGTGGTATTGTCTTGTGTCAGAAAAGTTACACAGAGACATTGCTATGTAAGTTTGGACTTAAGGATTGCAAACCTATTGCCAGTCCCATGGAAACAGGTTTAAAATTGAGTCTTCATGATGTTGGTGATCCTGCAAATGTCACTCTTTACCAAACTGATGTTGGCTTCCTTATTTATGTATGCAGCACGAGGCCGGCTATTCAGTTGCAGTCTCACAGGTCAGAAGATTTATGCATAGCCCAAGGTCTAAGCATTGGCAGGCTGTCAAGAGGATTTTCTGCTACCTTAGTGGCACTTTACATCTTGGCTTGTTTTATCCCAAGGGGGGATCATTGCCGCCAGACTTACATGACATTTCGAACTCAAATTGGGCTGGTTGTTTTGACAAGCAAGTGTCCACAAGTGGTTTTTGTTGCATGCTTGGCAATTCATGTATATCATGGTTGAGCAAGATGCAACCTACCATGGACACTTTGAGTTGTGAGGCTGAGTGCAGTGTAGTCTTCACAGCTACGATTGAGTGTGTATGGCTCAGACGCCATATAGCTGATTTGGGTGTTGGATAGGACACTACCAACACTATCTACACTGACAGACAGAGTGCATTGGGAGTTATGAGGAACCCAATTTTTCATTCTCGCACAAAGAACATTGAGGTGCATTACCACTATGTCAGGGAGAGGCTCTCAACAAGAGAGATCAACTTGGCTTATGTGCCAACACAGGACAACCTTGCAGATCTTTTCACAGAGACATTGTCTCGTGAGAATCTTGAAGCTTTCCGCAAAGCTTTGGGCTTACTCCCTTTGTGGACTGATCATGTCCTCAGGGTATGGCACTTACCTTTACTCATGTGCTAGCTCTCATTCACCGCATCACTCCAGGGTGGATTTGTTACCATATACATGTGATAGTTATGTGTGTGAACACACTAGGACCGTCGGGGCATTTTTTCCCTCTTTAGGAGGTTTTTTTCCCATGCATTGCATATACACCCATCACTCTAGGGATATCTATATTTCCATTGCACACTAAGTAACACACTCTTAGTTGTGTGCCTTGAGCTTCCTTTGTCTTCTCCAAGCTGTGTGCATTTCTCTGCAACCCTAATTCCAACAAGTATTGTGCTAAGCTAGCAAAAGGATACTATGGTCTTTTCAAAATCTTGAATCCCATCAATGAGATGGCTTATTAATTTAGGTTATCCAACCATTGACTCATACACAATGCTTTTCATGTGAGCCTACTTAAGCCCTAGAAAGGAGATCCACCAAGTGAAACATTTATTGAAGACCCTCCCAAAATCGAAGACCAAGAAGAGGTGCTACAACCCAAAGCTATCCTTTGTCAAGAAGACAAGGTACTACAACATGGTGAGATTATCTGACAGTATCTTATTAAGCTAAAAATTTATCCTTTTAAAGATGCTAGATGGATGCAAGGAATACAGCTTAAGGATAGTATGAATCTTGTCAACGCTTACAATGCCACATTAGAGTAAGCAAATGTACAAATTTATTTTAAATGACCAGTTTTTGTTTATAAGACTAGTTCTCTTTTTATTGTGCAAAAATTTAAATAGTATGCATGCTTAGAATCATGTTTGTGATGACAACGTCTCTAGGATTTTTCAAAAGTATATCCCTTTCACACAATGCCACCCTTGTCGAATTAGTCATGCTCTTGTTCCCTTCAATGCTAGATGCTAAATGTCAATTTGCATACGTCCTGTTATATTCTATAGATGTTATATAGCAAGGCCCACCAAGCAAGACTAGTTTTTTTAATAGCTATCTCACTTGTGAGGGCTCGTAATGGACGAGACGCTTCCTCAAGTACTCCTTTTGCATTTCTCTACACTTTAATCAATGATTTGTAAACAAGTTGTTTCTAACTCGCAATAACACATCTAGCAAAACTGCATCAACACATTAATACAGAACCATATCAACAACTTTCTTTGGCAAGGCCAACCAAGCAAGACAAGTTGCACCTTAATTGAAACTTTTCTTTTTAATAGTTGTCTCGCTTGTGCGGGCTAGTTTTATGGGGTTGCGCCCACTAACCCACACCTCATGTCCGTGGAGGTTAAACCATAGTGGGTTTGCTGAAAGGCCCTCACCTTAACCACTAGGACAACTCCCTTTGGAATCCTTTATTTTAGGTTTTAAACTTATTGCGCCTGCCCTTGTCCTCTGTCTAGAGCTCGAACATGGGTGCCAAAGGTCTTGTAGACCTCCTCGTCACTATCTCACACAGGGTCATCAAAAGGGGATCTATGCCCCATATTTGGGAGCATGGAGAGGCTTTGTTCTCAGCTATCCAATGATGCAACGAACTAGGGGTGAACTTGGGGCAAAAATGGAACCCCTAGTTCACTCGCCTTGTGAGGGTGCGGGTCGAAACCAAGACTTTTTGTTGCCATACATATGCCCTACCACCACGCTAGCGCACCTCGCTGTCCCTCCTCACTATCTCACACAAGGTCATCAAGGGGGGATCTATGGCCCAAATTTGGGGGCAAAGAGTGGCTTTGATATCATGCGTCCCACCGCGCAGTGAACTAGAGGTGAACTCGGGGGGAAAATGGTACACACACACACACATATACATGTATGTGTGTGTGTGTGTGTGTGTGTGTGTGTGTGTGTGGGTGTGTATGCAAAAAAGGGGCACACACACACACACACACACACACACACAAAATTGCATGAGTCCTTTCTCATGCTTCACTACATAATTGGACAGAAAGAGCATGGCTTAGATTCATAAAAACCTTTTTTCACCTTTACATCTCAATTAGGCCATCCCTTACATGATCGTACAAGCAGTTGTCACAATATTAACACATGTTTGGATGCTCAGCCAAAGGTAAGATACGGTTGGCTAAAATTACACTAAACTCCCCGGTTTGGGGTGAGTGGTTAAAATATCCTCTTAGGGGTAGGCCAAAATGGGGATACAAAAATATCTTACGATGTGGTAGAAACTGCGCTAGCAAATATAACCGCTCGGAAAATCCATGCTTCATTAAATGTTCCACATAATAATATTGTGGCCCTAAGCCGAGGGCTTCCTTTACCATTGCCAGACGGATAATGTTCCTAAAGTGGTCATCGATCCCAAAGGGTCACCCGTGTCACTCTATTTTGATATGTCCACCATTTCGTCTGTGCAACCGATGTTCCTAATAGAGGGAATAGAAGACACTCATAACGGAGTATGGTGTTTCTCCTGATGGACTCACTTGACTCCTGCAGATGAGGAAGGGTTATCACTAATGCCTAATCTTGACTATAAGTCATAGCTGATGAAGTATAAGACACAGCTTAAGACAAGTTATTGTAGAAACTTGTAAACTACTGATTTAAACCCTAAAAATTTGCTCAAGTCTATTACAGTGCACTCTGAAGTATAATACGTTTGTCTTATATAGACCCTCATTGCAACCTCTATCCAGTGACTATCCATACTAAAAGCCCACTTTACTTGCCAACTCGTATTGGATATCGTAACACATTAACTCGTCGTGTTTTCTCGAAATATGTTTCTCCTAGAAAATTACCCAATTGGCCGTCCTACCTATAATAGTCTCTCTAGAAATATTGGTACTATGCATAATTTTTCGTCTGCGACCATCCAGATTTGGAGACTATACCTCATAAATTTTTTGAGCCACGCATTGACTTAGCTAAAATAGTTTAATATGTTCAACTGGTTACTGCTACTCAAAATTTCACTACTCGCAGTAAAAAAAGGGGTGATTCTTTGAAGCCTCTTTTTAGAAATTATTCAAGCTAGTTTTTATTTACTACCTTGAAACCCTAAAATTGCCTTATTTAATTAACACTTGTATAGAGTTATTACCTGTTGTAAACCCTCTGCAAATATTAAAACTGCTATGTCGTACGTTACCCTCTGCACGAGTATGGAGTGTTCACAAGTACACGGCTACAGCGCTCACGATTCAACACACGATATGCTCTACTGGATCTTGCGCCAATGAAATCCCGGGAGACATGGTTTTTAAGAGCTACCTCGACTACGGGAAGTTCTAGTAAATTTTGGGTCCCATCTGCTATGGTTGGGCATCGACCTCTATAAAACACTCATTGATATGGAAAAGGTGAGTACTATACTCACTTAGCATCTCTGTTCTATGTTTTTAGCCTGTTTGTTCAAACTTTTAAGACTGCAACATGCCTAAAAGTAAGGAGAAATCTATGGTGGAGTCGTCATCTTCTCCGAGTCTACAGGTCATTTAATTTTTATATGTAATGTAGGGTGTTCTTCACTCATCTAGCCTTTAGATAGGGTTGTGCTGGTTTGGTTAAGATGTTGTGATTAACCTGAGTAGATTGTACTCTTTTATAACTCCTGCTAATTGGACAGATTAGTGATGGTATACTCTGATTCTGGGTTGTTTTTGCGCAGAAGTCTCTGAAAATAATGGGAATCTCACTGGCATTTGATTACTGGGTACTGAGGTGCTACCAAATCTTGAAAAGATTTTTAGATAATGAAAAACATCACATACCCTGATGATGTCCATTTTTCTTTTTGAGCTTGATTACATTTGCCGACATTCATCACATACCCGAAAGATATCTGGTCTTTTTCAGCCAGATCGGTTGCTCACCATTTGCATCTTGAAAGTATTTCTGACATGTGGTAGCTTAATATAGCCTGGTTATGGTTTAGTTCCTCTACCTTAAAATAATCTAAGCTTTGCTCTATTGAACTTGCCCTTATTTGCTCTCATTTCATATCATATCAGTTAGTAGTAGGATGATTGCATTACAAATCTACCCACATAATGTTGTTACAAAGAATATGAAACTTGACTTCTCCAGTTAGGGATTAGATATCTAAAGTTGGTTTATGGCATAAAGGGTACTCTTTGGAGTATGTTGTTGTTGGTCTCTAGCTTTTTAGATGTACTTTTACTTATATGTGGCTGTTACGGTTCTGGTTTTGGCTTAATGCTTCTCTTGGGGGCTTATAGCACCTTGGCCTACACTATCAAAACATACTTTTCTTACTTTTTTCATTTTTCGTATCGAGAAGATTAAATCTGCTGCTTCTTTTGAATTTCAGGCAACAGATGATGGAATTGGTATTATTCATTTTTTTAGCAGGGAATAAAACTGGAATATGATTACTGGCTGTGAGAAAAAATACGTTGGCCATGACATTTGAAGAGAGACAACTGTAAAATGATGATGTCAGTTAAGATGATTAAATTTGTTCGTATCTCAAGTAGGGGAAAATTTCAAAACCCAAACATATGGGTTGGGACTCCTTGTTACCATATACATCTGGTAGTGATGTGTGTGAACACACTAGGACCACCGGGGCATTTCTTCCCTCTTTAGGAGGTTTTTTTCCCCATGCATTGTATATACTCCCATCACTCTAGGGATATCTATCTTTCCATTGCACACTAAGTAATACACTCTCAGTTGTGTGCCTTGAGCTTCCTTCATCTTCTCCAAGCTGTGTGCGTTTCTTTGCAACCCTAATTCCAACAATTGGTATCAGAGCAGGTTGCGTCCTCCCGAGCTTAGTCACCAGCTACTCCAACATACGCCTGCTCACTTTCTTCAATTTCAGTGAGGTTTGGCGAGCGTTTGTAGGTGTACAAATATTTTGGGATAGCTCGTAGAGCTATGTCTACTCAGTTTTTTGATTCAAGCTCATTTCGGCCTCCGTTTCCACTACAGGTAGGTATGCACAGGCAATTTTGTCATTTTGTACAGAATTTCTGTCAGTGTCTTTTTTTGCATAACAGGTGTCTTAAAGTCTTCTACAGTTTGTGCTATATAGCACGTGTTGTTCCCGCTTTGTTTCTCCTATTTTCGAGCAGTTTTCACATCAGGTGCAACATTTACCATGGCTGACAACAACACAGATGTGGTCAAGATGTTTGTTGTTGAGGACAGATTGGATGGGGACAATCACCCTATGTGGGCTTACATGATGCAACATGTTCTTGTGTCAAAGGGCATCTGAAATATTGTGCAGGGCATTGATGTACGCCCTGGTTCTGAGGATGCTGGCGATGTTGAGGATGTTGCAGGTCTTGCTGCAAGAATTGCTGCTATTAGAGTTGTTTTACCTACGGCAGAACAATCTCGTTGGGATATAAAGGATGCACATGCTCATGCATTGATTGTGTTGTCTGTGTAGCGCACCATTGTTCCTCACATTCGTTCAGGAAAATCTGCAAAATAGGCTTGGGATATTTTGGTTGATCTTTATGCAAGTCGCAATGAGGCTAAAATTGCTTTGCTGTGTAAAGAGCTGGAGTCAAAGATTATGCATGAGGAAGATGATATGGACACTTTCCTTGCTAGTGTCAAGGATATCAATGAGCAACTTATTTCTGCAGGTGAAGTCATTTTAGACAGTTCCCTTGTGTAGACTATTCTTGATGCCTTACCAGACTTTTGCTAGTACTTGGAGACTTATGACCCAAGGAAATCCTGAAGTTGTCAAGTTTGATGCATTATGCACATTGTTGTTGCAAGAGTCACTTTCCAAAAAAAACAAGACTACGCAGCGTGCAGTCGAACAGGCTTTTATTGCTTCTCAAAGAAAGGGTAGTAACAGCAATGCAGCCACTTCTTATGGTTCTATTGCAAGTGGAAAAAATTCTGTTCCTAATGCTTCTGCTGGCAGCAATTCCTCTGGAAATTCTAGTGATAAGGGAAAAAAGAAGATGCGTTTCCATTATTGTAAAAGCTAATGATCACTTGATCAAGAAATGTCCTAAGTCGAAGGCCAAAGAGCCTAAGAAGAAAGAGGGTGGTTCCACTGCAAGTGCTGGTTCCACTACAAATGCAGCCATTGTTGAGTCTTTTGGGAAAGGAGGCTGTGATGCTGATGTTGATGCAGAATGGGCTTTTAGCAGAGAGTGCACTTACAATCCTGCTGTTCATGATGCATGCTTGTTTGTCAGTTGCTGCAGATTCACATGTGTGGTATTTCAACAATGGTGCTACAAAGCACATTACCTCACATCGTGAATTGTTCACCTCGCTTGAGTTTGTCTCTCATGGAAATTCGGTCACTTGTGCCAACAATGCCTCTTATCCAGTTCAGGGGGTTGGAAAGATTGTGCTTATTGCTGCAAATGGCACTTCTTTTACACTTGTTGATGCACTTATGTACCTGGGATCAAGAAGAATCTCTTGTCCATATTTGCACTTGCTAGACTCAAACTTGTAGTCAAATTTGTGGATGACAGATATACAGATTATGATCTCAGTTTTGGTGATGAAATTGTTGCATCTGGCCTTTTGTGCCGTGGGCTGTATAAGCTCACTTTGTATGACAAGTGTGGACAAAATTTTGCAAATGCAGTTGCAGATCCAAGGGCTATTTCAGATGCAAAACTTTGGCATGCACGTTTTGGGCATCTGAATTTTGCCAGTTTGCTGCGTTTGCAGAAATCTGATATGGTCACTTCTTTGCCACCTCTTGAAGCACCTATCAAACATGTTTGTGAAGGCTATATTTTGGGTAAATGTAGTGTTCTAAGTTTTCAAAGGATGGTTCAGCTAGGGCCACATGCAGGTTGCAGCTTGTGCATAGTGATGTTTATGGGCCCATGCAAACTCCGTCCTTGGGCAATTACCTGTACTTCATGACTTTCATTGATGATTACTCCAGGCATGCATGGGTATTTCCGCTTAAAGCGAAGTCCGAAGTTTTTATGTGCTTCAAACAATTTCTAGCTATGGTTGAAAATGTCTCAAAAATGTACTATGGGCACCCTCCATTCAGATCCAGGGGGGGAGTATATGTCTCATGAATTTAATGCATTTTTGGCTAGTCGTGGGATAAAACACCAATGTACATTGCATTATACGAGTCAGCAAAATGGTGTAGCTGAGAGGAAAAACAAGTCACTTATGAAAATGGCACGATGTATGGTCAAGAGTCAAGCTTTACCACATTTGTTTTGGCTCGAGGTTGTCATGTGTGCCACTTATGTACTTAACAGGTGTCCTAGGAAAGCGTTGCAATCTATGACTCCATATGAAGCATGGCATGATAGAAAGCCATCTATTGAGCATATGCGTGTTTTTGCTGTTTGGCTTATGGTTTAGTGCCACAAGTGCAGCGCAAAAAATTGGATGATAAGGCTGTCAAATGTATTTTTGTTGGTTATATTGTTGAAAGCAAAGGGTTACAGGTTGTATCATCCGCAAACAAAGTGTATTTTGGTTTCACGAGATGTAGTGTTTGTGGAAGATTCTGTTTAGCCCTTGTTGCCATGTACTAGAGACAGTAATGTGAGCTCACAAGACATTTATGACACTTTGTTGCCTCTTTTCAGTGGTGGAAGTTCGAATGTAAATTCCAATGAGGCAAATGTATAGCCTATGGGGTTTTTGAAAATGATACAGATCAGCCTATTACTAAAGCTGATGTACATGATGTACTTGATGAGGAAAGGGCTGAAAATGAGGAGGCTAGAGGTATGCCAAAATGGCTGGTGCATACATTGCATGACAGTAAATTGGATGCACCTTTGTCTAGTGATACTCCTTCAGGCTCTCACCATGCATCTTATGCATCAGATTGTTATGACTTGGCTGTGTCTAGCCTACATGATGTTGAGGAACCTCTGTCTTTTGATGAAGCACAAAATTCAAAAAATTGGATGACTGCCGTGCAATCAAAATATGATGCACTTATAGAAAATGACACATGGACTTTATGTGATTTGCCTCTTGGAAAAACGGCCATTGGTACGAAGTGGGCTTACAAGTTGAAATGCAAGCCGGATGGTGAGGTTGATCTCCATAGGGCTCGACTTATTGCAAAGGGTTATGCACGTCAAAAAGGCGTAGATTATGAAGAGACTTTTTCTCCCACTTGTCCCATGACTACTATGCATTTTCTATGTGCATTGGCAACTCATTTTGGTTGGGATGTACATCAATCAGACATTGTTACTGCTTTCTTGAATGGTGACATATTTAATGAGGAAGTTTATGTAACGCAACCTTGCGATTTTGTCATAAAAGGACAAGAGGACAAAGTGTGTAGATGTAAAAAGGCTTTGTATGGGTTGAAGCAACCTTCTCGTGCTTGGTATGAGAAAGCTAACACTCATTTGGTCAAACGAGGCTTTTGTAACAGTCCAACAGAAAGCACATTGTATGTAAAGTGTGAGGGTGATGTACTTCTCATTGTGGTTCTTTATGTAGATGATTTGTTGATCACTGGACCAAATGAGAGACATGTTGCTGAATTTAAGGCTGATTTGAATGCTACTTTCAAGATGAAATATTTGGGGCTGTTGGATCATTACTTGGGTATACAGTTTAAGCAGTGTGATGATGGTATTGCCTTCTGTCAGAAAAATTACATAGAGACATTGCTATGTAAGTTTTGACTTGAGTATTGCAAACCTATTGCCACTCCCATGGAAACAGGTTTGAAGTTGAGTCTACATGATGCTAGCGATCCTGATGATGTCACTCTTTACCAAACTGTTGTTGGCTGCCTCATTTATGTATGCAGCACGAGGCCAGATTTTCAATTTGTAGTCTCACAGGTCAGCAGATATATGCATAGCCCATGGTATAAGCATTGGCAGGCTGTCAAGAGGATTTTCCGCTACCTTAGTGGAAACTTTACATCTTGGCTTGTTTTATCCCAAGGGGGGATCATTGCCGCCAGACTTACATGCTTTTTCGGACTCAGATTGGGCTGGTTGTTTTGACACGCGAATGTCCACAAGTGGTTTTTGTTCATGCTTGGTAGTTCATGTATATCGTGGTTGAGCAAGAAGCAACCTACTGTGGCCACTTCAAGTTGTGAGGTTGAGTACAGGGCAGTCTTCACAGGTACACTTGAGTGTGTATGGCTCAGACACCTTATGGCTGATTTGGGTGTTGGACAGGACACTGCCAACACTATCTACACTGATAGCCAGAGCGCATTGGCAGTTGCGAGGAACCCAGTTTTTCATGCTCGCACAAAGCGCATTGAGGTGCATTACAACTATGTCAGGGAGAGGATCTCAACAGGAGAGATCAGCTTGGATTATGTGCCAACACAGGACAACCTTGCAGAACTTTTCACAAAGGCATCGTCTCGTGAGAAGCTTGGGCTTACTCACTTTGTGGACTCATCATGTCCGCAGGGCATGGCAACTTCCCTTTACTCATGTGTCAGCTCTTGTTCACCGCATCACTCCAGGGAGGATTTGATACCATATATATGTGGTAGTGATGTGTGTGAACACACTAGGACCGCCGGGGCATTTTTTCCCTCTTTAGGAGGTGTTTTCCCCTGTGCATTGTATATACGCCCATCACTCTAGGGCTATCTATCTTTCCATTGCACACTAAGTAATACACTCTCAGTTGTGTGCCTTGAGCTTCCTTCGTCTTCTCCAAGCTGTGTGCGTTTCTCTGCAACCCTAATTCCAACACTCCTTTGGTTGTTCTGCTAATTACCGGAGTCCTGTACCTTATTGTGTCGTTTTTTCATTAAAGATATCACATTAGAAAGTTCTTTAAGAAAAATTCTGATAGGTTATGGCTTGGCTTTCTCTAAAAATTCTACAGAGGCCTTTAGGCTCTGTGATTGAAATAATATATCGGTCTGACTTTGTTCATGGGTAACCGGCTTTCCCCTTTCACTTTAGGAGGTGTTTTGAAATAGAATGGCTGTTAAAAATTGATGCCTACTATAAAGTGTAAGTCTCGAGCTAACTTGTGCTTACTCATATGGGGTAAAAAACTCCTCGATCTGTTTTAAGAATGATTTAGAAATATTTAAACATAGTTTGATTGAGAGAACCTTTTTAAACATTTTAGACTTAAGATAGGCTGCAGAATGTTCTGAAAAATCTGGAATTGTTTTGATAAATGGTAGCATTTATTATGGGAATCTCACTCTCTAGGAAAGATTTGCTCAAACCAAGGACTATCTTATAGTAAGAACTTGGCTTAAGAAACTCTTATTCTGTTTGCAAATTACAAAATACATGTTGAGAACTCTTGTTTTTTTCATTGGGACATGGATAACAACTGGGATGCCCATGCATCACTTGTACATAGTAACAATTGCTAACCGAGAGTTTTCTTGTTTACTATGGGTGCAGGTGAGAGCTACCTTCTTTGATAAAAGCATACTGTTCTATGAGGTTGAGGACATGAAGCTTATCTTTTACCTTGAAGCAGCATCACTCCTGAGTTAGGGATTACTTTCTCCTATGTTATAATTTGTTTTCTTCACTGCCTTGTACAAAATTTATTCTCAATAGCAAATAAATTATTGTACAAATCCATTGTATTTGCCTAGAATTTTTGGTATGTGAACAGGTAGTGTTCATTTGCGTGTATATATCTAATTAGAACTGCTACACACACAATAAACGCAAAAGAGAGATTGACTTGTCTTTCTCTCTCAGTCCTTAGTTCTAGTTCTTACAGTATAGTTTATTATATTCTAATAGGCAGGGGTGCTATCACACAGTCTCAAATGTCCCCTTTGACATGACTGGTGAAAGGTTGCTAGCACTACCATATTATTCCAACTATTCTCGTTCTCTCTTTCTAACGTCCTTTTTTCCTTGTCATTTCACTATATTTTAAATTTTTGTCCACCAGGATACTCAAAAACT
The DNA here is from genome assembly GCF_014529385.1 of Adiantum capillus-veneris. NCBI lineage: Eukaryota > Viridiplantae > Streptophyta > Polypodiopsida > Polypodiales > Pteridaceae > Adiantum > Adiantum capillus-veneris. The sequence continues at coordinate 93,525,958 of NC_140960.1, forward strand.
CACAGCAAGAATGAAGGTCTTCTCTGATCCAGTGAAAAGAGCTCTGATTTTGGAGAAATTACAACTTGCTAGAGAATTAGAATATGTCTTTCCTAATATCTCACTTAGGATTAGGCCCTGTCTTCACAGGGATGTAAAACTCAAATAGAAGTTACATTCTGTATAAACACTATGGGTCTACTCTACTGATCCAAGATGTGTTAATCTAACCTTTGTTATTGAAATCTTTGCAGATTATTTCCCTTTTACCAAGTTCTTATTCTTCCTATGGAACCCCTCTCCTTTGCTTCTCTACTTGTGCTAAAATGTATCCAAGGTAGCGAAGCTTCAGCTTTAATTTTTGATACCTCAAAAGATACTAGTATGTCACTTGTCCAACTTATTTCCTTTGATCAATGGGTGAAAGTTCTCGCTCTCCTCGTAACGAATAAAACTGAGGGCATCAACCTACTGTTGGAATTTACTTCTAATTTGGCTAGTCTTTCCAAAGCCTATATTCAAGATTTATCTTCCTTCTCTTCTAAAGGCTCTGAATTGTCCAATCTTCTCAAAAAAAATTGCGGACTAAGTCCAAACTTTGTTACCGCTCCCTCTACTCCAATAGTCCCTCCTCCTAATAGCCTCTTTTGTAGAGATGTTGCGGCGTTGGAAGCTGTAAAAGAATTTCAAAAGGACCTTTGTTCACTCAGTGAGGCTTCCCTTTTAGATATGGTACCGAAATTCTATAGGGCCTTTTCTTGTTTACCATCATAACAGATTGAAGTAGAATCCTTGGGTGTAGAGCACAGACTTTGGTTGTTCCCGAATAAAGGGTTTCTTGCTCCCATTTCTATGGAAACTTGGGTCTTCCTTGTCAAATTGGCATCTACCACTATTGAAGAATGCAAGCTTAAGGTTCTTAAAGGGATACAACTCCTGGATAAAGGAGATCTGATTAAAGCTCCTTTCAATATGAATTTCCTTGATGACAAAAAATACGGATCTAATACAGGTCTATATGCAAGAACCAAAGGTGTGATGACGTTTAGTAAAAATAATGATGATTACTACACTGAAACGGTGTGGAATGTGTCAGACCTTTCCTTAAGTGTGCATGCATTTTTTTAGATCCTAAAGGTTTGACCATGCTATTTGGTACGCCGCCCTCAACAATCTTCCAAGTATCTTTCCTGAAAAAGCTGAAGAGTTTCATCTTTCCCTCTTCTGTTCATGGCTTGGTGGACAAGCTAGAGATCCGGTCTTAGCTCAAATTGCCTTTATACATTACATATCTATTATGTGCGACACCCTCCAAGAGCTGGGTTCTGAAGGTTGTCGCACACTGTTAACCACTTATGGAGGTTATAAAGGAATCAATGGTATGGTTGGGCAAATTAAGCCTAATGTTGATGATGATGATACTCAAGTATCCAAACGTCCCAACACACTTGTCTCCCCGTCGGCTTCTTACACCTCTTTCTTGACTCCCTCCTCTAGTGATTCTGTATTTGGTAGAGGGAGGGCTAGAAGTTATATTAGAGACCGTGGCAGAAACCTGCCAATCCAAAATCTTTTGGATATGTGATATGCAGGTACAAAGGAATGCCTGTGGGGCAGACTTTACCTACCTCCAAAGAAAGAAGCATGTAATAGAATATTTACACACTCCTTGTTTACTAGCAAGATTTTGGAATTTTTTTCTCCCCAATCTATTTTTAATGAATGCTTTAGACACATTTTTGGACCAAAAAAGATGTGATGTTGGGATGGAAATACTTGCTGTCTATCAAAAATCTTATTTATTCTAATGATTTCCTCCCCAATGAAGAGGTTCATGTCTGTGTTTGTCACCTATATCCTTAGTTTTGTAAGTCTTTTACTAACTTAGGCTTACATGTTTGTACTTCTAACTTAGAAATCATATCTGATACACATGTGAAGAGCCTCTTAATTAAAGGCTTGAATCATATTCCTCCTTTTCCACTAAATCCTCATCTTGCCTTCATGGCTGTACTTGAATGCCTGGCCGACTTTGCCTTAAAACTCCAACTGGAGGTAGATGTTCACTTTCTACTTACCTCTACACTTAAATAATTTTTTTGGAGAAAGATCAGTCTTATGCTGGTTGAGTTCCTAAGTATTGAGACTACCTGGCTGACTCCCGTTATTAAGACTTCCATCTCTGATATTAAGAAGAGGTGGTTCATTATAGGCCTAGATAAAGCATCTAACACTGCTTCCTTTATCTGTAAAAAACTCGCTTTTGATTCTGCCTTTTCCAGAATGGTGTTGATTTTTTTAAACTTGATACCTCTCCTCTTAGAACTTCTACACTTCTAAATGATGATTTATCAGAACTTGGCTACTGTCCTAACGCTCTGAAAATACATGTACTCTTCTTAACTTATAAAAATCATACACATAAATTTAGATGGATCTTTGATGCATCTAATAACCTATTTTCCTGTATTACTAATGACATCACCGTTTGCTTAAACTTTATTCTACTAGAAATTGAAGCAATTTGCTCCATCAAGCGTAATGACCTAAGATGATTTGGGAATTTAGATTGCTGCCCTTTTTGGATTGTAAAGAATGCAGCAAAGGTTTCTATTAACCTCTCAGAAAACCTTTACTCTATCTTTACAGCAGACATAAAACAATGTTATGAGAATATTCCACTAACAGGATCTATTGGTCTTTTTAATACCTTATCTAAGCTTATAAAGATAGCTTTCTCCCACAGATCGACACTTGGATATACATGTATCTCAACAAAAAATAATACTAGTTGGGTTTAAAAAATCTAAAATGTCTACACATGTCATCTTTAGAGAAGATGATCTATATAGATATATCTTTTGGCTCCTTAATAATTGTTGTCTCGAAATAGGGATTACTTGCTACAAACAAATTTTAGGGATCCCAATGGGATTTTCTTGCTCTCCTGTTATGTGTAATCTTTATCTTTGTCACTTTGGATACCAATGGCTCTTAAAAGTGTTAAGTGACCCTGCCATGGCACCGTTAGTCACACACTTTGTTCATACGTTTAGGTTTATGGATGACCTGTGTAGCCTTAATAATCCCATGTTTGAAGAAACGCTTAGAGATATATATCCTCCCTGTCTTAATATTGAACCTACTTTCTTTGATAGAATAATGAGTCTTGATAAATGGGTCGTCTCTAGGACTCACGTCCTGAATATCGAGATTACTCCAACTCCATTATTCTTGGGTAGTTTTTATACTCGTTTCTTCTGGAAAAGAGATAATCCCAAGCTTGTATTTTTTGAATTTACAAAAAGAAAAAGCAGTAGACTCTAAAAAAATTCTTTACACACCTATCTAGGAATGCCATTTCTTATAATGTATGCCTCTTCAGATAGTTTTTCAGCCTATGAAGAAATCAACACTCTTATTACCAAGTTTATCAATAATGGGTTCTTAGGAAAGACCTAGTTGCATGTATGTGCAATTCCTTAAAAATTCGTAATTGGTCCGGCCTTAAGTTTGACCTACAGAACTTGATTAGTCTTATTAAACCAAAATGAGATACTCTTGAGAAAATTATTTCTCACTTCTTGAAGGAAACCCTCTTTCCTTCTGAAAAATAGGGAAAAAGAAGTTCTTCTCCGTTTGAGGTAGTAGGCCCATATTCTATGGGTCTACTACCTCTTAGAGGATGGTGCCTGGGAATGGGTGGGCACACACGTACGCGCACACACACACACAGAGAGAAACAAAATTGCATGAGTCCTTTCTCATGCTTCACTACATAATTGGACAGAAGAGCATGGCTTAGATTCATAAAAACATTTTTTCACCTTTACATCTCAATTAGGCCATCCATTACATGATCACACAAGCAGCTCTCACAATAATAGCACATGTTTGGATGCTCAGCCAAAGGTAAGATATGGTTGGCTAAAATTACACTAAACTCCCTGGTTTGGGCTGAGTGGTTAAAATATCATCTTAAGGGTAGGCCAAAATGGGGATACAAAAATATCTTACGATGTGGTAGAAACTGCGCTAGCAAATATAACCGCTTGAAAAATCCACGCTTCATTAAATGTTCCACATAATAATATTGTGGCCCTAAGCCTAGGGCTTCCTTTACCATCACCAGACGGATATTGTTCCTGAAGTGTTCTCGACCCCAAAGGATCACCCATGTCACTCTATTTTGATATGTCCACCATTTCGTTTGTGCAACCGATGTTCCTAATAGAGGGAATAGAAGACACTCATAACGGAGTATGGTGTTTCTCCGGATGGACTCACTTGACTGTTGCAGATGAGCAAGGGTTATCGCTAATTCCTGATCTTGACTATAAGTCATAGCTGATAAAGTATAAGACACAGCTTAAGACAAGTTATTGTAGAAACTTGTAAACTGTTGATTTAAACCCTAAAACATTGCTCAAGTATGTTACAATGGGAAGTATAATACCCTTGTCTTATATAGACCCACATTGCAACCTCTTTACAGTGACTATCTGAACTAAAAGCCCAATTTACTTGCCAACTCATATTGGATCATGTAACACATTGACTCACCGTTGTTTTCTCGACATATGTTTCTCCTAAAAACTTACCCAACTGACCATCCTACCTATAATAGTCTCTCTAGAAATATCGGTACTATGAGTATTTTTTCGTCTGCGACCATCCAGATTTGGAGACTATACCTCATAAATTTTTCAAGCTGTGCATTGACTTAGCTAAAATAGTTTGATATGTTCAACTGGTTACTGGTACTCAAAATTTCACTACTAGCAGTAGAAAATGGGGTGATTCTTTGAAGCCTCTTTTTAGAAATTATTCAAGCTAGTTTTTATTTGTTGCCTTGAAACCCTAAAATTGCCTTATTTTATTAACACCTGTATAGCGTTATTACCTATTGTAAACCCTCTGCAAATATTAAAACTGCTCGTACATCTGCTCTGTCGCAAGTTACTCTCTGCATGAGTATGGAGTGTTCACAGGTACGCGGCTACATCGCTCACAATTTGACACACGCTATGCTCTATCAGATCTTGCTTTAATGAAATCCCAAGAGATATGGGCTTTAAGAGCTACCTCGATTGCGGGAAATTTTGGTAAATCTTGGGTCCCAACTGCTATGGCTGGGCATCGACCTCTATAAAACCCTCACTGATATGGAAAAGGTGAGTACTACACTCACTTAGCATCTCTGTTCTGTGTTTTTAGCCTGTTCGTTCGAACTTTTAAGATTGCAACATGTCTAAAAGTAAGGAGAAAGCTGCGTTGGAGTCGTCATCTTCTCCGAGTCTATAGGTCATTTAATTTTTATATCTAATCTGGGGTGTTCTTCACTCATCTAGCCTTTAGGTAGGGTTGTGCTGTTTTGTTAAGATGTTGTGATTAACCTGAGTAGATTGTACTCTTTTATAACTCCTACTAATTGGACAGATTAGTGATGGTATGCTCTGATTTTGGGTTGTTTTTGCACAGAAGTCTCTGAAAATAATGGGAATCTCACTGACATTTGATTACTGGGTACTGAGGTGCTGCCAGATCTTGAAAATATTTTTAGATAATGAAAAACATCACATACCCTGATGATGTCTTGTTTTCTTTTTGAGCTTGATTACATTTGTCGACATTCATCACATACCCGAAAGATATCTGGTTTTTTAGCCAGATCGGTTGCTCACCATTTGCATCTTGAAAGTATTTCTGACATGTGGTAGCTTGATATATCTTGCCTGGTTATGGTTTAGTTCCCCTACCTTAAAATAATCTAAGCTTTGCTCTATTGAACTTGCCCTTATTTGCTCTCATTTCATATCATATCAGTTAGTAGTAGGATGATTGCGTTACAAATTTACCCGCATAATCTGTTACAAAGAATATGAAACTTGATTTCTCCGGTTATATCTAAAGTTGGTTTATGGCATAAAGGGTACTCTTTGGACTATGTTGTTGTTGGTCTTTGGCTCTTTAGCTGTACTCTTACTTAGCTCTTTCTATTACGGTTCTGGTTTTGGCTTAATGCTTCTCTTGGGGGCTTAGACTTGTTTGACTGGTCTTGTTGGGGTTCAGAGTATAGCACCTTGGCCTACACTATCAAAACATACTTTTCCTGGGTTTTTTTTTGTTTTCGTACCGAGAAGAATAAATCTGCTTCTTCTTTTAACTTTCTGCTAACAGGCGATGGAATTGGTATTGTTCATTGTTTTTAGCAGGGAATAAAAGTGGAATATGATTACTGGCTTTGTGAAAAAATATGTTGGCCATGACATTTGAAGAGAGACAGGTGTAAAATGATGATGTCAGTTAAGATGATTAAATATGTTCGTATCTCAAGTAGGGATAAATTTCAAAATCCAAACATATGGTTTGGGACTCCTCTGGTCGTTCTGCTAGTTACCGGAGTCCTGTACCTTACTGTGTCGTTTTTAATTAAAGACATCACATTAGAAAGTTCTTTAAAAAAATTCTGATAGGTTATGGCTTGGCTTTCTCTAAAAATGCTACAGAGGCCTTTAGGCTCTGTGATTGAAATAAAATATGGGTCTGACTTTGTTCATGTGTAACCGGCTTTCCTCTTTCACTTCAGGAGGTGTTTTGAAATAGAATAGCTTTTAAAAACTGATACCTACTATAGGGTGTATGTCTCGAGCTAACTTGTGCCTACTCATATGGGGTAAAAAACTCCCCGATCTGTTTTAAGAATGATTTAGAAATATTTATACATAGTTTGATTGAGAGAACCTTTTTAAACACTTTAAACTTAAGATAGGCTGCAAAATGTTCTGAAAATCTAGAAATATCTGGAATTGTTTTCATAAATGGTAGCATTTATTATGGGAATCTCACTCTCTAGGAAAGATTTGCTAAAAACCAAGGACTATCTTATAGTAAGAACTTGGCTTTAAAAACTCTTATTTTGTTTTCAAATTTACAAAATATACGTTGAGAAGTGTTGTTTTTTTCATTGGGACATGGATAACAACTCCATGCATCACCTGTATGCAGTAACAATTGCTAATCGAGCGTTTTCTTGTTTAATATGGGTGCAGGTGAGGGCTACCTTCTTTGATAAAAGCATACTTCTCTATGAGGTTGAGGATATGAGGCTTAACTTTTTCCTTGAAGCAGTATCACTCCTGACCTAGGGATTACTTTCTCCCATGTTATACTTTGTTTTCTTCACTGCCTTGTACAAAATTTATCCTCAACAACAAATAAATTATTGTATAAATCCATTGTATTTGCCTAGAATTATTGTTCTGTGAACAGGTAGTGTTCGTTTGCGTGTATGTATCTATTTAGAGCTGCTACACACACACACACACATGTGTGTGTGTGTGTGTGTGTGTATATTACGTTGAGTTCACACATAGTTCACACCAAGTTCACAAGTTGATCAGACGATTGCCATTGCATGCACTCAGGACGCCACTTTACAACCATTGATCCCCTCTTTAAAAAGAGGGTGTCAATTAGGTTGGGTTCAGACGGGGTAGTGGAAGGGAGAGGGACAAGTGAAAGAGTCCGAGTTGGCGTGCACACATTGGGATGCAAAAACGTAGCCCATTTTCAAATCCACTCAAAATCAGCAGATCCTCCCCCGTCCCCCCCCCCCCCCCCCCCCCCCCCCCCCCACTTGGAAGTGCCAAATTTGGAGGATTTTAGTGTAAATACTGGCAAAACCCCTAAAAATTTCATTAAAACCACGAGACTTCCAATGCTCTCCTTTTCTTCATTGGTTGCTAAAAACGTTTTTGGTGCACTACTCGAGCCTGTCACCGTGTTATGTGCCCAATAGTAATACCGATAGAATGCCGCTTGTCACGTGCTTTGAGATCGTGCATCAATATTTTTAGGAAAAATTATTAAAATACCCCTCTAATTTGTGGAAATTCCCAAAATACCCCTCAAATTTCAAAAATTCTCAAAATTCCCTTGTATTTATTTTTGTTGGATTGCTCAAGATTTTTCTGATCTTTATTCCTTTTTGACAATTGAAATCCGTTTTTGAATGCCTAGCATGTAATTTGTCACAAAATACCTTGCAAAAGAAGGCAATTATGTCTAAATATAACGAAGCAATTCATCTCCAAAGCCTACAAAACCAATTCAAATTCTAGTTTTAGCATCTTGTATGATAGACAATCTGTCTTCTTATAAAAAGCTACAATTGTTTTATTTTTGGAGAAATTTACTTTCACAACCAGGGGTATTTTGGAAAATTTGAAGGGCATTTTGGGAATTTATGATAAACTAGTCTTGCTTGGTGGGCCTTGCTATATAGCATCTAAAAAATAAAATAGGAGATTTGCAAATTGACATTTAGTATCTAGCATTAAAGGGAACAAGAGCATGACTGATTTGGCAAGGGCGGTATTGCGTGAAAGGGATATTACATTTGAAAAATGTTATAATGTTCATGGGAGGAGACAAAGTTAAGTGCATCAATTATTCAAGATTATAGGGATGGTTACACTTGAGATTATATCCAAGTGAGGTTGTCTATTGATGAATGTTTTTTCTAGTATAAGTGCTACATGTAAATTCTTGCAAATGGACAGTATTTCAAAAAGACATTTTCATCAAATGATTGGTAGCACAGAAAGTGGATGCCGACCGTGTTTTGTTTTTCTTCTTTTGAGTTATTATGAGTACAATGAATGAGGACAATGATACATGTAACCTCACCTTCTGTGTTTTGTGTTATGGCATCGACAAAGCATGTTGCATCGTTTGCCACCCCGATTGCCAAGTCGGTGTTTTCAGTGATCATACAGCACACGCCAATTGCGATCAAATCTATCTCGTTGAACTAAGGGTCTAGGAGGCAGTACTTAAGGACATTTATGTTACCTCTGTTTGTCTTCATTTTAAATTTATAATGTCAGTTTTCTTGTACAACTTATTCAAGGCCAGGTTGTTATAGTATTGGACATCTGATCTATGAGTACAAATTATCGGAGTAGAGTTATTGATGTAGTCATGCATATGTGCTTCATCTATAATAAATGCACCCAAGGTACAATTGATCTTATCTACAATTGGTTTTGTTTCACGAATAATAGTCAAGAACTGAAGAAATTCCGGGTCCGTCGTTGCATGTCTTACAGAGCATGACATCCTGTAGAAAGTTGCATGTAGACAGTGGACTGAGCTTGTGATATGGCATGTGTTACAAAACTCCCATGCATGACTACAAACTAGGGGTAGTTGGACAAGATCACCAAGCAAGAGAACACATTTTTTGTTGAAGGGATCTACCAATGTATTGCTTGTTACATTGACATTTTGTCTTACAATAAGGTAAAAAGTCATTTGGGTTAACATGGATAGCTCCTCTATAATTATAATATCCGCCTCTCTTTTGTCCAAATATCACTCATCGGTGTCATGAATAGAGAGGGGTTACTGTTGATTCGTGGTTGGTATCTTGAACTCGTAGTGGAGTTTAGATGCAATGCTGCTAAGTCTTGTTGTTCCCGCTCTGATGGCAAAGCGCCCAAAAATAATATAGAAGTGAGGGTAGTAGGAGTAAGCTATTTCATTTGTCTGCCACCATTGTTTCTCTCTATATATGTAAGGTATGTTGCCGTGCAGGAGGGACATATTTCTAGATTGTGAGCAAAGATGTCAGATTGCATGCTCCAATCTTTATACAATGTAGTAATTTTAAACCATGACCTAGCATATGGATGATAAGCTAGTTTCAAGTTGGCTGTAGTTTTCTCCCTAGATTATTGATACTTGGACTATAATCTTCTAGGTCTTGAGAACTTCATACTGACACCTAGTACGAGAGAAACAAGGACATATATAGTATGACATCAATTATTTCGACACCTACTATGGTATCAGTTATTTAGAGCTAAAGTAAAGATGCACAAGGTGAATTTACTACTGTGATACACCGCGTGCATTCACTATTGTAATACAACACATGCATTGGCTAGCTCCTGCATGTGAAGAGATGCGTGTGTAACTAACATGTGCAGGTGTTGATCGACATCAACTGTATAGTCTTGAAAACGAGATCCAAAAAAATCGAAGCAAAGGAAGTAATGCAAAAGATTCTAAAACAAGCAAATATATAAATCATGAATGAGTTGCAATAATATATGAGGTGCTTTACTGACCTGCAATGTTGTACTACTGCTTTTTGATTGTCCAATCTACAAAACAATTATTGAGTCGAGCTACAAAAAAGCAATGTGAATAGTTAAACATATCGTCTTGCAATGAAATGTCATAGATTGAAAGTGCAAAGTATGCAGTGCACGTCATATAGAGGTGCCATACAAAAGTGTGGTGGAGAGTTGGCACTGTGGTCTCTCCAAAAAATTATAAGAAACGGAAGCCATGCCTTGCCCCGTAGCATTTATGTGTTGCGCCAAGCAAACGCATGCGCATGGGAAATTGGATGCAAATAACAAAGCTTGCAGTGTTGTCGAGCTGGAGTTGCACTTGTGCAATTGGATCGTGTAGTGTTGTGAATATATGTCCTCCTGCCATACACAAAACACGCAGATATAACTTTATATTTTATGTCATTTTAACCTTGTGTGTGTGTGTGTGTGTGTGTTTCTATGTGTGTGTGTATTGTAAGCTGCTTCGGTCAACAATTATGAATTTTTGCCATAGAGATGGTATACTCAAGCTTGTCACCAACAACTGTAAAAGATCTATTGAGACCTTTGACAACAATCTCATTTTCAAGAGCCATAGGTTTGTTTTCTGTATGAGTGTCTGCTTTGAACTTCCGTGAGTCCCGTGCTTTGAGCAGTAAATCATGAGCAAAAAACAACTCTGTTGATTCATCGATTTTGGGCCTCCAATAACCTCTTTTCATGTATAGGGGGCGTAGCATCCATCCATTAGAAACTAATACCTCTAGTCAAAACATGCAACTTGAAGGCTCTTAAGATGCAATCCCTCCAAAAGATGCAAAAGATAGTGGTACTAGTAGTTTTGTTAATGATGCAATTGAGGTGGCAGCATGAAGCCTGCAAGAAATCTATCCCTTTTTTGCATACAACTAGATTCCATATTTTCAGTCCAATCGATGTCACCGCCACCACCCCATGCAGCCAATTCTCCTTCTCAAGCCCTGGCGGCCCTCCAAGTACAGCACCCCAACCAACCCGTCTGTCCATACAACCCTCCTTGAGTTTTTGCCGATGTAATGGATCTTATATGCTAAGCAAGTAAGAGATGCAAAGAAACCTGACTCATCTCTACAAGAAAACCGAGATAAGATGCAGCATCATGAGGAATGTATTTGCAGAAGAGGACGCTTGGCACCAACATATATGATATATTGAATGTGTAACTAAATAAAATAATTTCTGAATTTTGAGGTTGCAAAATGCATTCAACAATAGCGAAACTCTATACAATCCTCTTGAGATTGAAACTGGTTCTGCACTTAGACAATATATTAACAATAGTATGCCTTGCACTATGGAATATTAAGTGGTTGTTGGCAATAATTGCACTCGATCTGTTTGGCATACTATAATTGCTATATGGAGTTTCTACCTCAACCTCCTATTGCACAAAAGATCTTTTAGAAGATGTGAATAGATTACCATTGCCCGCCCTGGAGTAGCTTTCCTCCAAGGGAAAATGAGGGTTGTGTTGGCTACAATACCAAACATATTTATGTCATCTGCAACCATCTGAACTTGATCCGATAGCTGCTGCGTACATGAAATTTTTCTCATAGGATCCGCCATCGAATCATGGTTATTAGCAAGAGAAGCTCTTTACAGGCCGCAATATTGGCCATATTGTCTATAAAGTTTTTGCTATCCCACCCAGTTGTTGAATGGGAAGCAATGAACTGCTCCTGGAGGCTAATAGGTGCTGACATATTGGTATGCATGTCTCGAAAAATCCCATTATATTACTCCGCAATCCGTGTTCGTCATCTTCTCCAGCATCACATCTCTTTGTGTGGAAAAAAGAATTAGCTTCTGCTTCTGCTCTTTGACTATTTTTTTTATTGTGATTGGCAGCGCAGGCACCTGCATGATTTACTAACTTGACTTCCGCTGCAATGTTGTTGCATCTCCTTAGAGCTACACATTGACCAACTCCGACAGACACCATATTCTGCATTGAATTGGTCATGTGAGATGTTTTGTTTGTCTGTAGATCGTTCTGAAATGCTTACCTCATCAAATTTTCAGATAGGCTATCAACAGAGCTGGACAAGGAGTGCGTCTGAACCCAACGGCTCATCAAACCATGACTTGCACTAGTGGAAATATATTCCAATGCCTTTCCCTAGACATTGAGCTATCTGCGACTAATCCCCTCACACACTCTACTAAAAGTGCAAGCAGCTAGCACTGAATCCGTTGGGTTAATTACAACTTGAGGATAGCCATCATAAGCTTTGGTGTGAAGCTTTTCTGCCCTCTTGTCCACTTTGACGTTTACTCATTGTTTTATCTCTGTCGTCTGCCTCTGCATCGCCAATAGCATGAAAAGGGGAGATGGCGAGAGAGAGCAGGGGAGGACAAAGCCAGGGTTTTGATAGCGCTGAGGGCGTATGTCAGGAGCCGCATATTGCAGGAGGCTCTACGACTTGAATCTCAAGGTAGGCAGAGCGCGAGGGGGCCACTGTGAACTTTAGAGAGGCCTGCAAACGTGCGAACTTGTGCCTTTCTGAACCTGCGACACTGCATGGGATGATGGTTTTATTGGCACTGCCGTTAAGGCAGGATCTAAGGCGAGGAAATTTGTCCCCACGACCATAGCGGCTTTGGCCAATCAAAACTTGCCGTGGGAGAATGTTTTTTTTACATGGAGGAAGTGCATGATAAATGCTATTATTGTTGGCTCTTTTGGGCGTTAAGACTGGAAAGTACATTTTTGTGTTGTGGTTTCTGCACTGTTTTTGCCTAGCACCGCGCTCCGGCCTTTGCTGCATTCCTGGTTGATGTGCGTGAAGAAGTGGGCACCGCTTCTATTGCAGAGATCTTGAAGAAAACAAGGGGAGGGGAGTGGAATACCTCAAAGATCAGGATTATATTACCTACGATGTGAAGAAATCTATGTGATCAGTTTGGGAACATCATCTCATTTTTTGGATTTTCTGATGAGGATGGGATGGGAGTGGTCCGGATCGGGAGTATTTCTATTACAAGGAAAGCAAGACGTAAGTGGGGCGTGTGTGTGTGTGTGGTGCATCTCTGTGTGTATTTGTACTCTAGAGATTTTTGATATAGTGTCTTTCCTGGAGAGGCTTGTGATGACCTTGGAGGTTAGTTTTGCAAGTTGGAGTACCAAACTGGTGTTTTCCCGGAGAAGGCGACGGCCAAGAAGTGAAGTCAGGAACTGTTTGCTATTGTTTGTTCAGCTCCATGTAAATAGTTTAGCTCTAGGCAAATTATGTTGATTCACATACAAGATTGCACACCATTTATGTGTGTAAGCTATCTAGCCAGATCCCTTATGTAAATTATGAGCAAAAAACATGTCAATAAGGCCCCCTTATTGCGGTGATTAAATTGTGGAAGAGTGTATCATCATTCTTCAAAATGTGTAAGCATTAGTTACTCACTGCATTTGGCATTGGCATAAGGTTATATATATGTGCTTCTGTTTGTTTTCCTTCGCGTTGTGACTTTTGCCTTTTGCTGTATTGTTGTGTCCAAACATAGAGCCCCAAAAATTTTCATCAGTACTTGTAGTGAAATGTCCAGGATTAGCTTCTCTACGTGTTTAGTATTTTGGTAGATAGCTTTGAAGGGGGATGTGGAAATGTCCTAGTCAACGTAAGAGTTGTGAGGTGACATACTTGCTACCCGTCAATGCGAGGAGTACGAGTGCGTCTTGCAAATTGTGCTTAAATGAAACTCACTCTTTTATGCCTACAAGCTAGTCAATTAGCTAGTCTGCTATTGTGTGTAGACGTAAAAATCACCTCTATGTTGACATGGAACTTGCTTGTCCAGGTTCCTTTACATCTGGTTGTATCTGTGATGTGGTACATCAACCCTTTTGCACATTGTTTGTTGATGATCTTACATTCTACTTGAGATACACTTGTAGACCTTAAGTAGATTATATGGTGTTCATTCAATTGGGTCCCCGAATCTAGAAAAAGACACCTCAAATGTTGATTAAGTGAAGGGTGAGTTAAAGAAATGAAAAGGCCCATGGAAATGGAAAGTCAAAAGACTTCACGCCTAAAACAAAGAGGTGGTTGATTGAATTTATTCTTCCTTCACCTTCCTTTAGTAGCGTGTCCTCCTCTTAGAAGTTTTCTTGGACTATGTAGGCTAGGTAGAGTTTCCTTGCTTTATGTAAGATGGTAAATTTGTCATAAAATCTAATATCTAACTAACCCAAATGATTTTCTCATATTAAATTGATCACTTAATGTGGGAGAATAAACGGGAACAAGTGTTAAGATATAGGTATGTGCTTTTAGATCTATCTCAACACGGGGCCAATGTAAAGGGGCCCAAAAGGGAGATGGTCTATCAAAGAGCAAGGCTAACCAATGGAGCATAAGACCTTAGGGTTAGCTTCATTGAAGACCTCCAATAAATGTGTGTAAAATTCCTTTTGACCTTAAGTAAGCTAGGGCTGAGCTTGAGGTGGGAACCCGACCCAAGCTCGAGGTGCTTGTCCTGCTTGAGGTGCTTGTCATGCTTGAGGTGTTTTTCATGCTTGAGGTGCTTGATTAAGATGCTTGAGGTGCTTGACTAGCTCCATGCTTGAGGTGCTTGACTTGCTGCATGATTAAAGTACTTGAGGTGCCTTGAGAAGCTTGCCTGAGATGCTTGTGGGAACCCCCCCTAGTTCAAGTGCTTTGTCATGCTTGGTGAGTAAGGTGCTTGATCACCTAAAAGTCAAAAGCATTCCTACAAGAGGGGGGGCGAGCCCTTTTCCTAGGGCCTAGAGAGAGAACACCCACTCACACACACAAGGGAAGCCCATCTTGAAGAGGCAGCAAGGACACATGTCAGGCCCCTACCCATGTTACCTTCATGTGTTGCTTGAAGCCTATTGGCTAGGCTTCAAAGGGGTCCAATGATAAATTACATGAATTATCTAATTGTTTTAGCATTTATCAAGTCCTCTCTCTCAAAGGGGAAAGGGGGACACTTGTCCCAAGGCTACCCATGTTGCTTGTAATGGCTCCTGCTTGTGATTGGCTAGGCCTGGAGGGGTCCAATGAGCTTCAGGCATGAGCTACAAGGGGGGGTCGACCCAAGCAAGCTAGGGGGGTGCCTAGGGGGTATACTCACCCACACACACTCACAAGCACTCTCATTGTGTGATATGCAAAGTGCAAGAGCTCCCTCTCCAAGCAAGTAGAGGTTGAGAGCCTACACCAACACTCTTGGCTATGGAGTGCAAATCCAACCAAGAGCCATGCTTCAATGCTTAATCTTGCCATCTCCTTCTTCTTCATTACTATGCTATTATGTATGCTAGCAACAAGAGTATGATAAGTGAGGAACTAATTCTTTCTCCTACGAAATGTTTCTTCTTCCTCTTCCCTACCCTCATTCCCTGCTAGCTCTCTCCACCTTCGAAGGTGTTTGAGGTCTTGGGACTGAGGCTTGGGATAGTTAAAGCTTTCTTCAAGTTTATGTTATGTTTGTGGTGCATGAAGCCTTCCATCTTCATGGCATCACCTAGGTCACAAGGAACACAAAGACTGTATTGTAACAAGTCTCTCTTTATGGGAGAAATCATAATACAAATGCCTATTGGAGGGGGGACCAGCTCCACATAAATCCGGTCCTCAATTGTTGTCATGTTCTCTAAACTCTCTCTCTTGCAAAAGTATTGTCTATGCCAAGTTAACTAATTGCTATGATTATGTTGCTATCTTCAATTATGTCTACCCGCTATGCTCACAAAATCATTTCTTGAAAGTACTCTCATTAAATTTCGCTATTCTCAAATTGAATAGGCAAATTCCATTACATTGGTATCAGAGCATTTGGTTTCTCTTTTCTTGCTTAAGAAGAGAGGTCCTTAAGTAGCCTATAAATGGTTGATGTTGTTAATTATAATAGAGTAAGTGGAACTGGGATCTAATACCGGTTTTGTTAAGCCCACTATGTGGGGGATGGTGCACACCTCGGGAGCTTTGGACTTAATAATGGAGTCTTTTTAGACTTGCCTACGGCTTTACCATTATTGAGCCATAAGAAGTCCGAAAGGAGCTAGCCCTTGGCAACTCTGCTATGTTAGACCTACTCCTCTACTCTCTATAATTAACCACTTTGAGCCGTGGGTGTAGATACTTAAGAGCCGATTTTCAAAGGCTTAGAGGAGTGGCAACTAAGGTTTTGAATTGCCAAAGCATACACTAAGTACATACATAAAATTTTGTTAACATGGCTGACAATAATCAAGAGAGTAGAATGAACATTGATAGCTTTGATTTTGCACATGAAGGTGCTAATGATGATGCTCCCATGTTTGTGAATTATCTTGTGACTAGGTTGCAACAAGCTATGGGCAACCCTACCTTGCAAGCCGAAGTTACTCAACAACTTCGTGCCTATGGAATTTCCCTTCCTCTCCAAGAGGAGAGAGAGCTTAGGAGGCCTCTTGAAGAGACCCCCAAAAGAAGACTCTCTCCCATTCGAGAGGAGGAATCCAAAGAGAAAGAAAGCAATGAAAGTCTAAGTTCTTCTGAAGATGTGGCTCCACAAAGAAGGCGGTCTAGACGATCGCCTACTCCTCCCAAGAGGAAAAGAGCAACCCATAGTCCTTCTCCTCATCACTCTCAAAGGCAAGAGAGGAAACAAAGGAAGAAAAGGGCTAGGAAGAGGTCACCCTCTTCTCCTTCTTCTTCACCTTCCTTCTCTTCCGATGAAAGTTATGGCTATTCTCCTAGAGAATACAAGAGGGGAGGGCATCGCAAATCATTTCCTGCATGGCGAAGGTCACAAAAGCTAAAGAAGTTCAAGGAGGGAGGAAAGAGTATCTCTTTTCTCACCTACGATGGCACCTTTGGTGCTACCGACAAAGTGTTGGCCTTCATCCAGCAATTTGATGCGGCCTTTGGGGACGAGGGCTTCACAGAGTCCTCCAAGCTACGCCATGTAGCTATGCACTTCCAAAAATCAGCTCGTCAATGGTGGGCTAGCCTTCGTGGCAATGGAGAAGCCCCAAAGACATGGAAAACTCTACGAGTTTCCATCATGAAGCAATTTCTTCCAAGCGATACTAAAGATAAAGTTCTTACCGAATGGCGCGGCTTGAAGCTCCTCTCTCATGAGTCTATCAACAAGTATGTAGATAAGTTTTGGGATTTACATCTCAAAGCTACTGTCTTTCAAAAGATAGACTTTGCCGAGCAAAGACAACAATTCTGTGCGGGATTACCTGAAGAGATGGCCGAATATATCAACTCTCAACGGCCCGGTACTATTACCGAAGTAATCCACCACACCATGGTTGCTTCACGCATCAATTTCCATCAAGGGGCTAGACGTAATGTCAAGCCCATGGAAAACAAAGATAAAAATGATGCAAAGGGGAAATCCAATGCTCAAAATAACTCCCAAGGCACTTCCAACAACAACAACAACAATCGGTCCAAGGAGAAGGGAGTTTACAAAGGTAAAAACAAACTCTCTCCTGAAGAGCTTGAAGCTTTTCGCAAGGACCATAAGTGTTTCAAGTGTGGGGAGCAAGGACATGGCTATCGTTCTTGCCCCAAGAAGAATACTCGCAATGAGACTCCTAGGGCTTCCACCATCGAAGCTCCAAAAGAGGATGCTCATTGCAAAGGATCATCACTCTCCTATGCTTGGGGAAAGGTAAGAGAGCATGATGCCTTCATCTTGTTTGACCCTGGCTCTACTCTCAACTTCATATCAATAGAGTTGGCCACCAAGTTGGGCATTCAAGCTTTTGAGATGGGAGATATAGTAACAGCTGATGCAGCTTTCAAGGGACAACAAGCCTCCGTTACTCCCTTGATTGGGAAGTTGAGGCTTCATGTCCAAAGCTATGTCGACAAAGAAGACTTCTTCATCTCTCCCCTCCAACATCAGGATGTTATCCTAGGGGCACCATGGTTTGATCGCATGGCTGCCAACATGAAATTCCCTGAAAGGAGAATTTACTTCACCTACAGGGGAAAGAACATGTATATAGATGCTAGTGAGCGTGGTCGCACTATTCCACTTGTAAATCCTCTTTCTTTTGATAAATCAATGAAGAGCTCAGTTTCTGCGTACATGATTTATGTCAAAGAGTCTCTAAAAGCTAATAATGTTTCATCAAATGAAAATGATAGGAATCAAGAAGAGTTAGACTTGTCTACTTTTCTAAAAGGATTCCAAGATGTGTTCATCGATGATATCCCTATGGACCTACCTCCAAAACGAGGGGATGATGACCATCGTATTGAGCTCCTTCCAGGAAGCTCACCGCCTAACAAACCTCCTTATCGAGTCTCACAAGCTCAACAAGAGGAGATCATGAGGCAAGTACAAGAGCTGGTAGACAAAGGGATGGTGAGGCCTAGTTCCTCTCCCTTTTGTTCTCCAGTCCTTTTAGTGCAAAAGAAAGATGGTACATACCGTATGTGTGTGGACTATCGAGCACTAAACCATATCACTATCAAAAACAGATTTCCCGTACCTCAGGTAGAAGATCTGTTTGATAAGCTACAAGGCTCTACCTACTTCAGTAGGATTGACCTTAAGAGTGGCTATCATCAAATAAGGATAGTGGATGAGGATATCTTAAAGACCGCGTTTCGCACAACATTTGGTCTTTATGAATATCTAGTCATGCCTTTTGGCTTGACTAATGCACCAGCTACGTTCAATCGTTTGATGGAGAAAATTTTTAGACCATATCGAAAATTCACTGGAGTGCTCTTCGATGATATCATCATCTACTCCAAGTCTTTGGAGGAACATAAGCAACATCTCCAAGTGATTTTTCAAGCCTTGAGGGAGAACAAACTTTTTCTCAACCAAAAGAAAAGTGAATTCTTCCTTCAAGAGATTCAATATCTAGGCCATATTATCTCTCACGATGGTATTCGTATGGATCCATCAAAGTTAGAGGTAATAAAATCATGGCCTAACCCAAGGAATCTACATGAGCTAAGAAGCTTTATTGGTATGTGTGCATACTATAGACGCTTCATAGCAAAATTCTCTCAAGTAGAAGGACCACTACACGACTTAACCAAGAAGAACGTTAAGTTTGTATGGACTGCTAAGGAGCAAAATGCTTTTGAAAAACTCAAAGAGAAGCTTACTTCCCAACCAGTCCTCGTGCTTCCGGATCTCTCAAAGCCATTTGAGGTCCAATGTGATGCTTGTGGTGATTGCCTTGGAGCGGTTTTGCTTCAAGAAGGGCATGCCATAGCATATGAGAGCCGAAGGCTCAGTGGTGATGAACGAGTCTTGGGCATTTATGAGAAAGAGCTTTTAGCTGTTCTACATGCCCTAGACACATGGAAGCACTACCTATTGGGGACTCCATTTATCCTACGAACCGACCACCAAAGTCTCAAGTATTTCATGACGCAAACCAAGCTTTCCGACAAACAAATGAGGTGGGCAAATTTTCTTTCGCAATTTAATTTCCATATTGCTCACATAGCTGGTAAGCACAATCAAGTTGCCGATGCACTTTCACGACGACCAAAAGTTAATGCGGTGTCTATAGCTACTCACAATGATCTATCCTCTATGATAGATGAGTATGCTACTGACCCTGACTTTAGAGACATAATGTCAGCCCTTGCTTTGGGGAAGAAAGAGGAACCATTCACCTTGCAGGATGGTTATCTTCTCCACGGCAATAGGCTATGTGTTACCCATTCCCTTCGTGAGAAGGTTATGTATGAATCCCATGCTCCTCCATATGCAGGGCATAGAGGTATTCAACCTACTCTCCGAGGAGTAGAGACGTATTTCTATTGGCCTACCATGAAAGTGGACATACAAGAGTATGTTTCAAAATGTGTAGTATGCCAAAAGACCAAGTATGATAGAGGGAAGCAACCTGGATTACTCCAGCCATTGCCTATTCCAAATTCACCATGGGAGAGTATATCCATGGATTTCATCTTTGGATTACCCAAGTCTATCCATGGGAATACAGGAATATGGACAATAGTCGACAGGTTTAGCAAGCAAGCACATTTTATTCCTGTCAAAAAGACTATTAAGGCACATCAAATGGCAACTCTCTTCATATCTCAGATTTTCAAACAACATGGATTACCCACATCCATCGTGTCAGATAGAGATCCTAGAATGACCAGTAATTTCTGGAAAGGTCTCTTTGAAAATCTAGGAACAAGATTGAATTTCTCTTCGGCCTATCACCCACAAACGGATGGCCAAAGTGAGATAGCCAATCTTACGATACTCGATCTACTCAAGACTTATGTTACCGAAGTAGATCAACGCTCACAATGGGAAAAGTATTTACCGCTAGTAGAGTATGCCTACAATAATACTGTACATACTTCTACGGGCAAAGCACCTTTCGAGATCATAGAAGGAAGACCTAAAAGTCCCTTGCTACTGAAAGTACATGGGAAGATCTTCGCCGCCGATGAGTATAGCCGTGACCTACAAGAATCTTTTCAAAAGATTAGGGAGGCTATAGCCATCTCTCAACAAAGGCAAAAAGCTGCTGCTGATAAGCACAAAAGAGCCTTAATGTTCAAAGAAAATGATTGGGTCTTACTCAAGTTTCCTAAGGCTCGATTAAGGCAAACGACGGGCAAAAATCCTACGGGCCATCAAAAGTATTATGCTAAACTAGCAAAAAGATACTATGGTCCTTTCCAAATCTTGAAGCCTATTAATGAGACGGCTTATCAACTCAAGTTGCCCAACCATTGGCTTATACACAATGCCTTTCATGTAAGCTTACTTAAGCCCTACAAAAGAGAGCCACCAATTGAACCAATTATTGAAGACCCTCCCGAAGTTGAAGACCAAGAAGAGGTGCTACAACCCGAAGCTATCCTTCGGCATGAAGACAAGGTACTACGACATGGTAAGATTATCCGACGGTATCTTATTAAGTTCAAAAATTATCCTTTTGAAGATGCTAAATGGATGCAAGGAGTACAACTTAAGGATAGTATGAACCTTTTCAATGCTTACAATGCTACATTAGAGTAAGCAAATGTACAAATTTCTTTTAAATAACTCATGTTTTTGTCTTATATGACTAGTCCTCTTTTTAATTGTGCACAAATTTAACTAGTATGCATGCTTACAATCATGTTTGTGATGACGACGTCTCTCAAACACCAAGTAGAATTTGTCACTCTACTTTGGGAGAATGAAATGGACTAAAGAGCAGACATGCTTGCGGCAGCTATGTCTCCCAAGCACCAAATGGACTAGTCATCCATCTTGGAAAGATGTCGTAGGGTAAAAAGGGATCCTTTACCCGCTAAGTACGATTGACTAATGACTAAGACTTTATCTCTTCTACCTCATAGTCGAGGACGACTATGATTTCAAGAGAGAGGTAATGTCATAAAATCTAATATCTAACTAACCCAAATGATTTTCTCATATTAAATTGATCACTTAATGTGGGAGAATAAACGGGAACAAGTGTTAAGATATAGGTATGTGCTTTTAGATCTATCTCAACACGGGGCCAATGTAAAGGGGCCCAAAAGGGAGATGGTCTATCAAAGAGCAAGGCTAACCAATGGAGCATAAGACCTTAGGGTTAGCTTCATTGAAGACCTCCAATAAATGTGTGTAAAAGTCCTTTTGACCTTAAGTAAGCTAGGGTTGAGCTTGAGGTGGGAACCCGACCCAAGCTCGAGGTGCTTGTCCTGCTTGAGGTGCTTGTCATGCTTGAGGTGTTTTTCATGCTTGAGGTGCTTGATTAAGATGCTTGAGGTGCTTGACTGGCTCCATGCTTGAGGTGCTTGACTTGCTGCATGATTAAAGTACTTGAGGTGCCTTGAGAAGCTTGCCTGAGATGCTTGTGGGAACCCCCCCTAGTTCAAGTGCTTTGTCATGCTTGGTGAGTAAGGTGCTTGATCACCTAAAAGTCAAAAGCATTCCTACAAGAGGGGGGGCGAGCCCTTTTCCTAGGGCCTAGAGAGAGAACACCCACTCACACACACAAGGGAAGCCCATCTTGAAGAGGCAGCAAGGACACATGTCAGGCCCCTACCCATGTTACCTTCATGTGTTGCTTGAAGCCTATTGGCTAGGCTTCAAAGGGGTCCAATGATAAATTACATGAATTATCTAATTGTTTTAGCATTTATCAAGTCCTCTCTCTCAAAGGGGAAAGGGGGACACTTGTCCCAAGGCTACCCATGTTGCTTGTAATGGCTCCTGCTTGTGATTGGCTAGGCCTGGAGGGGTCCAATGAGCTTCAGGCATGAGCTACAAGGGGGGGTCGACCCAAGCAAGCTAGGGGGGTGCCTAGGGGGTATACTCACCCACACACACTCACAAGCACTCTCATTGTGTGATATGCAAAGTGCAAGAGCTCCCTCTCCAAGCAAGTAGAGGTTGAGAGCCTACACCAACACTCTTGGCTATGGAGTGCAAATCCAACCAAGAGCCATGCTTCAATGCTTAATCTTGCCATCTCCTTCTTCTTCATTACTATGCTATTATGTATGCTAGCAACAAGAGTATGATAAGTGAGGAACTAATTCTTTCTCCTACGAAATGTTTCTTCTTCCTCTTCCCTACCCTCATTCCCTGCTAGCTCTCTCCACCTTCGAAGGTGTTTGAGGTCTTGGGACTGAGGCTTGGGATAGTTAAAGCTTTCTTCAAGTTTATGTTATGTTTGTGGTGCATGAAGCCTTCCATCTTCATGGCATCACCTAGGTCACAAGGAACACAAAGACTGTATTGTAACAAGTCTCTCTTTATGGGAGAAATCATAATACAAATGCCTATTGGAGGGGGGACCGGCTCCACATAAATCCGGTCCTCAATTGTTGTCATGTTCTCTAAACTCTCTCTCTTGCAAAAGTATTGTCTATGCCAAGTTAACTAATTGCTATGATTATGTTGCTATCTTCAATTATGTCTACCCGCTATGCTCACAAAATCATTTCTTGAAAGTACTCTCATTAAATTCCGCTATTCTCAAATTGAATAGGCAAATTCCATTACAAATTTATTCATTTTGAAGCCATTAAGAGATAAGATCATAAATAAGTAACAATATAAACACATTCCTCATACATATCTTGTAGCATGTTTGTAATAATAGGCAATGAACTATAATCGAGAGGTTGAACCATCACTAGAAAATTGTTTCAGACATTGCTATCAATTTGGAAGATGATCAAACTCCTATGAATACTCTTTTTTATCCAAAAAAGTGAAAAGAAACTTTGAAAAATAGCATTTAAAAACTATTATGTCTTTCTATTCACAAGACTTTCAAGGCCCCTTGGGGACACTTGGCGAGCAATGAAAATTGAACAACCTTCACCCATAGTGCACTAGGGCCTTTAACATGCCAAAAATACTATGATATAGCCCCAAATTTAAAGGACTGTATACATTGTCTTTCCTATGAACCATAATCTTTAGAAATATCCATCCACAACATTGAAGGAAGATCCAACTAGTGTTTGGGATATTCTTTTAGATGTTTTGAATACCGATAATAGTTCAATAATATTTATAACTAGCTATTCCAATTTTTAATCAAAGGCAGTGCCCTCGTCTACTGTAGATGACCTTGTTTTTCTCAGCAGTGCGGTGTTTTTTTACTTGTTACTTGTAGATTTTCATAAAGCTTTTCACAGTCTCTTTTTTGGCCATTGAAGCGGTGCCACGTGGTGGCTTGTGTGATCACCAAGTAACAAGTAAATATTGGGGGTATCTTGGGAATTTTGGGAATTAGAGGGGCATTTGGGTATCCTCCGCCCCGTGTGAACACATGCATTTCCGCCGGGCTCGGCCTTAGAGACGAGGCATTTCCCATGCGGGGACAATGGGCATATCTGCGTCGAAGAAGGTGGAGAAGAAGCTGAGGGAGTCGACGCGGTTTCAAGCAGCAGTCTGCACCAGCTTTGAAGAGTGCATCGCCATATCCCACCACACAGCAGCAGGAGTCTTCCTTTACCAGCTCTGCGATGCAAGCCGGCGCATCTATGATCTCATCTCCTCTCCTGCAGACCACGCAGACGACCCAGCTTTTCTTCTCAAGCAGCGATGGCTTCCTTCTCCCCCCACTCAAGCAGATGTGGATCTCACCCTCAGAGATGGCGGGTTTGCCCCCTCAGGCAAGCAGTTTTTAACCCTAGCAGAGTTTCATGAGTTTGCATGTTGTCTCTTTAGGGACATGGCAGTCACATCCGCTGAGCATCGTTTGGCCATGTATGTGCCTATCGGGAGCATTGCCATGCTTGCTGTGCATCTCAGTGTGCGAAGATTGCCCGCTTACAGGTCTGCAGGGTTGCTTGGACCTGGCATTCTTGGAACTGTCATGGCCACCATGCTGGCATTGGGATTTAGATTTCCTTAATTATCTTTATCAATTTGGTGGACATACTGTACATTGGGCTCGATCTATTTTTCATTCGGGTACTCACTGTTCATGTGCTTCATATTGTGCTTGACTGTGGAGTGGAGTTTTTTTTTTTTTCTTTTTGTGTATTCATGAGAATTCAGAATGTAACTTTCTTCCTGGGGAATGTTTTTTTGTGTAAAATACTCGTTGCACGAGAAATATGCATCTCATGTGAGGTAGGCTGTTGGCATGATTTTCGAAGTCAGTTTAGAAACACTTGTTCTCTCTCTCTCTCTCTCTCTCTCTCTCTCTCTCTCTCTCTCTCTCTCTCTCTCTCTCTCTCTCTCTCTCATGTTCGAGTTTCTCTTTTCTATTGGCGCCCCGTGCATCTCTCAAAACATGCACATAGAAAATGGTATCTGTTATCTCTCAGAATTAGGCTCCGAGTTTTAGATGATTTTAATAACCGAGAAGCGATCAACAAGATGAAAATGTGATTAATAGATCGCAGACGTAAGACATCTGTTGTGAATAGCCATTGGAACGACAATGTTTGAATCAATTTGATTGTGACATTGCTGCTCATGTTTGGTTGCTATTTAAGCTGTCACCGTACCTCAAGCTTTCATTTTTTATTAGAATAAGGCTTTTTGAATGGCTTTATGCGCAAAAAATTGTTGGGTGTTACTGTTTTTGATGTGTTTCGGGTGGTTCTTTGCTTGTCTACTGAATTCTACGTGCCACTCATAAGAAGTTTTGGACAAATTCTCACTATAATTCCCACATTGTGACTTGCCTCAACATCATGAGCTTCTGTGAGGGAGGCACCTCATACCTAGCTAGGTACGATTGGGGGTAGGGGACTGCTGGCCCGGTGGAGGGGCCGGCGGTCCCCTGCCCTCAATCGTACCTAGGTAGGTATGCGGTGCCTCTCGAGCAGAAGCTCATGATGTTATTCATTGTATGAAAAACACTAGAAAAGACTCCATTTTCCTTCATGAGAAAATTTCTAAATCTTCTTGTGACTGTACTCCTACTTTTAAGTATTTAAATTAATGCCTGTGAAATTAGAGTAAAGATATTGAAATACATATGTGCATGTTAGCAAGACATGCACGTGTATGCACACGCACGCACGCATGCATTTAGTAACATGCACACATGTATTTTTTTCTTTTGTGCATTTTGCACACGTATGTAGTACTTATGGGTTAGTCACAAGAAAACAAGCCAAGTTGTTCCTTTACTTTATTAGCGAGCTCTAATCAATCTTAATGAAGCTTTATCTTGAACTTTCTCAATATGAAGCTCCTTTTTAGGGGTAGTGGCCGTGAAAAGTAGAAATAACAAGCAGGGCATTGTCACCAAAATGCAACTCCAATTTCCATCTTGTAAGACCACTTGTGGACAATTGAGACTCACCGAAAATTAAGGGTGATTCATGTGAGGATTAACAAGGCTATCATGCCATCCGTCTCCTAGGATACGGAAGGACATCTTCACCAATGCTTACTATAAAAATCAATCTCATGGCATGTATGGATTTGAGAAAGCTAGTAAAAGCAAAACTTCATTATATAATGAGTCAAAAGGTTAGAGTAGCCATAATTACACCCGAAGGAGGTTAATTTTCTATGATCATACTTCCCTACTATAAAAGTCTTTCAGCTTCTCTTAGAAATTCGAAGTTATTATTTTTGAATAAGAGAAGGAAAGTAGCCTTCATCAAATTGATTGTAACTCGCTCTTGCGAAGTCGGGTTGCAAAACTATTTTCGATCCAAATTTTGCTCTTTTCAAGCTGTATTAACTTTGTAGAAGAAGTCGAAGGCTAACTATAAAATTACACTAGTAATGTGATAGGATTATCGTAGACTGTAAGAATTTCAGAAACCTCTACTAGTATTTCTTATACTACTATTCTATGAAGCTTCAAAACCCTATGGAGTTCATTTCTTTTCTTTGCAATATACTTGTGTTGATTATTTATTGATGCTTTGAAGAGGAGAATGACATATGATGATTTAAGAAAGCCGTTAAGTTGCTTGGCTCATGGAGATCTCAACCTCCGCAGTCCCATCATTAAGAGAAATTTGGACTCATTTTTGGGCATTTTAGCTTTAGTGAGAGAATGCTCTTTTTCCAATAGAAAGAAAGCTAACGTTACGTTAAAAAAAAATAAAAAAAAATTATCTCATTTTTGAAAATGTCCATGAAAACCATTTTGGTGAAATTGTCAATATCACTAGAAAAGTAAGGTGCTTGATAATGACATTTTTCACAAGCGTCGAATGTCTTTTTATGACTTGACTCCTGTTGCTATTCTATAAAGTGAGGTACTTGTATGTGTGCATTTTGCACAGCATCAATCACCTTTTTATGAGCTACTCACAATTCAAATTCGAACGGATTGTACTTGATAGCGATTGATAGGTACTACTTAAAACTAGGAGGAGTCGGAACCCAGTGAATAGAGGTCCCTAAGGGGTCTCTCGGGCCTCTATTTGCTTGGTTTTGATCTCACGAGGCCCTAGGATTAAAAATACTATATCTTGAGTTAGAGACGTCAGATTTCAGCGTTTTAAAGTGCTATCCTAAGATTTTTGGACGTTCCAAATGCATCCATGGTATTCTTTTTGTATTTTGAAAACATCTCTTAGGTGTTTGCTCTCATTGCACATCACATCACTCATTAAGATTCACGAACATGGATTTTTGTGTACACTTAAGGGGCTCTCAAGAAGCATTTTGTACGAGCATACATTCAAGTGATCGAGCAAACTTTTACGTATGTATTATGAGAAATAGAGTTCAAAAAAACTACTTTTGTATTTTCCAAGATTACTTCTCTCTATGTTGAGTTGGCGTTTTTTACAGGGCTCAAAATCGAGTCTAAATTTCTCCTAATCGTATGCTCAAGTTTCTCTTTATATTGGAAAGAGCTTCAAAAGCATGAGTAATGAAAAGTCTTTTCAGGGGAGGTCGGCCTTATGAAATCCAACCCTCAATTTTATTCTTAATTTTTATTATAAGCATGCTAGTAATATGTCTGTGGAAATGATGTTTGGTTATGATCCAAAAATGTAATCTATGCTTAAGCCAATTTATGTTGACAGAAAGTTAAAACTTATTAAAGTTGCTTCGTTGTTAAAGATTAAGGTTTTTCTTTGTTACATAGGGTAGAGAACAGTCCAAGTATATGTATTACTTTTTTCTTTAGCTTCTAAACTATTTGATTAAAGGAAAAAAAAACATAAGATGCTTAACAATAACCATAGAAAATAATCCACCTAGTAATATTAATTGGCATAAAATCAATTTTAAGAAAGATGAAGCTTCAACACAAGGAACCAATGCAATAAGATAGTTAGTGCAAAGGTTGTATGAAACACAATATAATCTCTCTTTACGACCTAGGGTGCTATCAAAGTAGATGATGCGAAAGCGTAGAGACCAGGGGGAGGGAGAGAGAGAGAGGGATTCTCTTGAACCAATCAACCTTGACAATGAATAACTGATGAACATCACAATGGGGGCCGAGGGTTGCTTATATAACAGCCTCAGTAAATTGCCCTAACCCATGGCTTTGACAAAAATAAATACCTAAAATCCAAAATAAATAGTGGGATCACATTGGGATGTTCACTTGAGATGCCTAAACTCTAACACCCTTTCTCAAGTGCTACCGTTCTCCGAGCGATGTTTTCCGAGAGATCCTAGTTTCCGAGAAAGTCTTGGCGGAAGGGTCTGTAGAAGGGTACTCCTATTAGACAAGGTGGTCTTGTATGCAGCTATCCATAAAAACTACAAAGCTATAAATTAGATCACGTTCTTGAACACATATTGACAAGAATGAAATTTGGTGTTTGAAAAGGACATAGAGAACTTTACCTACAAGATGATACATGTTGCATTGATCAATACAAATGGAATGCCTAAATCAATTGTTTATTTATATACACCCTAATCTCATGTAGAGAGAGAGAGAGAGAGAGAGAGAGAGAGAGAATGCAAGATTGCAACAATAACAATACACATTTAAATGGAAGACTCTTGGATACTAAATTTTTGTTATAAAAAAGACATGACAGACTATAGCTGAAAATAAGGATTTCATGTACGATCAATGAAACAAAATGTAACAATAATTTACAATGATTCACTTTGTCAAAACAAAAACTAAAAACAATGATGGCAATATACTCCAAGCTTCATAGAAAAATGTATGCTCTTTGATTTTATATTGCTATAGTTTTCGATCCATTAGATAGTAGCGAAAGAGGCATCTCCGTATCGATGTAAAATATACACCAAAAAGTTTCTAGTTGTTGCTTGGTCGCGATTTGCATCTCAAAAAGACAAAAAGACTCAGCTGGCTTTAATGCTCACACACATGATTGTCAAATTGTGACATTGCAGCGTCTGCCACTAAGAGCCTGAAATAATTCGACTTTTGTGAGAGCTGCCTGGTGAATGAACTCGTGAGATGATGAATCCAATCCCAATATTTGCAAATACACATAGTACAAGTGCTTACATGGCATGTATGTCAAGTGTTTGCTTTCTCTTTTCAAAAATCCCTCACACGTGCAACGAGGAAACTCGCCCAGAGTCACTGAGTAGTTGACACCTAATGCTCGTGAGCCTTCAGTACTTACGTAGAAAATATGAGACTCATTGCATAAAACAATGGCCTCATGAACCAGTTGCGCAGACAAGGTTCTTCCTTTCTGAATGCTAACCTGGAACTCTTTGGTCAAATTTGCTCTCCACTTAACAAGCTTACCATCTCTAAATTTTGGCCGAAAAGAACTAAGCACTTGCAAAGAGCTCGATGTTGCATTTGCTGTAGTTGATTTGATTGAGTTTTTACCTGATTCAAGTGAAAATCCATTTTCCTCAAGGATTTGTATCTCTTGTGGTTGCAACAAAGTTCCCTCATCCACTAGCCACACTCCTAGAGCAGGGCCAATCAAGCCAACAACATGGTCCTCATCAACCTCCCAATAGTGTGTTGGGGATGAGTTACAAAACCAAATAAACTCCCCCACAAGACCTCCAGGATACTTCCTTCGACCCCAAAAGCAAGGTGCAGGTACTCCATCTTTGCTATTATCAATCCCTGCATTAATGTATGCTCCACATCTTCCACTTTGCCCTGGTAATCGTCCAAAACATGTCATTTTCTTTCCTGGTTCGGTTCTTCTGATAGCCCACAATGTCTTTGGAATCCTCCTCTCCACATATTCTCCTTTTCTCTCACCTTCTGGTTTATTTTTGTAACTATGACCCTCAGTAACAGTTACAAATTCTGGCCTATGACTATCCTCTTCTAGGATCTCTCTTGGATCAACCTGCAGCAGTCGCTTTGCACGCACACTCCGTTTACACATTGCAGAATGTTGCATCTCCGGAGACTGAATCCCCATTTCAACCATAGATGAATGAGCAAGATCTGCTAGTTTTCTATTCAATGTCCAGCTTGTATTTTGACTACTGAATCTCTCTGCCATATCTTGTATTCCAGGGCCTGTTCCTGCATGAATACCTTTCAAGTATGCATTACACTTCACACTTTGCAAAATAGCCATTGACATGTCAAATCCTGTGGCCTCATAAAGGGACATCTGGCTTTTAAAACCAACTCCAGCACGCATACTTGCATGTTTAGCCTCTGCTAGATTAGTGGTGGGCACAAAAATACCTGACTCATCTTGACTCACAAACCAAGATCCCCAATGGAATGCTCTCACATCCCACCAAGCAAGCCAAGTTTCCAATGATGGTATCTCGCCCTTGATTGAATGACCTGCATGCCAAAATTTTCTGATTTCATTCTTGCAGCTGTCTGCAGCCACGTCGGATGGTGCATTTCTCCACTTTCGACACAAGGATTTATGCTCCTCTTGAAATGAAGGACGGATACACTTACGTGTGTGGTGAACCATGCTTTGCTCCCAATGGAAAGTACAACTCCTCTCTTTTTCAGGTACCTTTTTTTTTGCCCCACCAAAGTAAACTGCACGCACTGCAAGCCAATTTGCATTTGCCTCATCTGCCATGAATCCACGAAACTCTGGTTTTTCAAAGCCATTTTCATGAACCACAGAATTCAACTTTTTCCAAAACTCATTCTGAGAAAAGTGATCCTCGACCTTGAACTCACATGTGGCAATAGTCAAAAGAGAACGCACATAAGGGTCATATACGTGTGCAGACATTGTGGGCCAACCAGAAACTCTATGTATGTGATCAAAATGAACCCACATTTCTTGCAAGTTTCCACCAGGTCTCATTCTATTAATCAAATCAAGTCCACTACCAGGTCCCCTAATTGACATTTTAAAAACATGTGGTTGATGTCTATCACTCAACTGCCCTGGGAACAGCACACTGTGTATGAAAGGGTAGCGACAACGATTCTTCAAGTCCAACACATGTGGTTGATTTCTATCACTCAACTGCCCTGGGAACAGCACACTGTGTATGAAAGGGTAGCGACAACGATTCTTCAAGTCCAACACAGCTTCAAGGCCCATTGCAGTGATATTCTTCTCTCTTTTGGCATACTCTAAACATCTTCCTATCCTCCTTTTATTTGAGAGAGGAGTGGCATACTCAAGAATGTCTGCAAGTTCATCCTCACCAATCTCTGAGTTCCCCTCTTGATTGTCTTTCATTAGCATGTCCATAATAAGATCTTGAGTAACGATACCCTCAAGTTGTTTTGGAGTAGTGAAAGGATTTAGCTTTGCACGTGCTGCAACCTTCTCCTCTATTTGTTTTTCGATGGCTTTGCTGACACCCTCTCCATAAGGGTGCTTATGATTACCCAGATGAATCGCACATCTTGTAGTGTTGAAATGACCTCTAGGCACACAGTAGTAAATTATTGCATGACACAAATCAACACACTCGGGCATTTGTGAGCAATGTTTGCAAACAATGTTACCATGTTGAAGCCCTACAAGACCAACAGGACAACTTTTTTTCATTCTTCCTTTCCAGTGTGTTTCATTTTGATAATGTAGTCTCGAGTAGTGAGGACAATCAATATTGACGCACCGAAGGTGTCCAGGACAACGACTCAAGCGCACAACACCATCAAAACAATCTGAGCTGCATGTGACGTACTCCATCCAAGAGTGACCATCATACTTCTGCTCCATGCCAGGCATTGTTGACTTCTCTTCACAAGGAGGGAGCTCAAATGCAATGTACCCATCGTAAACTTTGGGCAGTTCTTCAGCTTTAACAATCTCTGTAGCACTTTGCATAGCGACATGCAAGCTACTATTTAAGGGCAGTTGTTTAATCATATCAATGACACTGTGAGTTTTTGGTGTTTCATTAGGAATGAACTCAATAGAAGTAGGAATCTCATGTACAACAATATCAATAAAAATCTTATAGATTTCTGCATCAAGAAGAAATCCTTCTTCACCAGTGGAGAGCAGAACAGGCCCAAACTTTAACTGTTCATGGCTGAGTGACAAAGGCTTAAGTGACAAAGGCACCCCTTCTAAGTCAAAATTCTCCTCAAGAAGATTTAGCTTGATTTCCACGAACCTGCTCTGAAAATTAACACTTAATTTCTGTAGTGGAGAAGGACCATATATGGTGATGAATCTACTCATGGATGATTGAAGAAAGGGGACGATTGTAAAAACAGGGCGTTAAAGCTCTGAGTTGAACCAACTCTGAGTTAAACCAACTGAAGGGAATTTCTATTAATCGAGAATTCCTTTTTTCTGCAAAAAAATTTCGGCACAAAAATCGTCATAAATGCACCTCTATCTCATGATCACATAATTTTAAAATTTCAATGCGTTAAATTTTTGCCATCATAAAAATAACTAGATCTCTCTCTCTCTCTAGTTCTCTCTCTCTCTCTCTCTATATCTTGTGTGCCTCTCTCTCTCTCTCTCTCTCTCTCTCTCTCTCTCTCTCTCTCTCTCTCTCTCTCTCTCTCTCTCTCTCACCCGAGTGTGGTAGATTGGTTATGCCATTTCCCTCTTGAATAACATGTATTGAGTTCAACTCTCCTCATTGGATAGATATTTAAGGTCTCTTGGGATAGTTTCCTACGAAGTTAAATTTCTCTTATTCTTCTTCTTATTCTTCTTCTTCTTCTTCTTCTCTCTCTCTCTAGTTCTCTCTCTCTCTCTCTCTCTCTCTCTCTCTCTCTCTCTCTCTCTCTCTCTCTCTCTCTCTCTCTCTCTCTCTCTCTCTCTCTCTCTCTCTCTCTCTCTCTCTCTCTCTCTATCTCAAAAGTTCTCTAAAGTTGGGGCTTTTCTGAGTCGAAAGGGAAGAACAGAGCGAAGATGCGAAGATGAAGAAATCGAAAAAAACTCCTCAGAGGTACATAGCTGCTCTATTTGCCATAGCTGCTCTCTGCTAAAAAAACTCATCAAAAGGAGGCTACGCCAGCGCGCCCTCCTTTTGTGGTGTTTTTTGGAATCAAAATTCTGCGATTTCAGTTTTCGCTTTCTCCCACGCTTCTACTGTATGCCTTAGTCGATTTCAGTTTTCAGTTTCTACGGTATGCGTTAATCAATTTCAGCTTGTGCTCTAGTCGATTTCAGCTTGCGCTTCAGCAGGCAAAATCGACCTGAACCCTTCGAAAACCCCCCCCATTTGTTCCCCCTCATCTATGTCAACTCTTGGATTGAACTCACACTTGAGCTTCAGAGATCCCATGGTGGTCAGATTGCGCAGGAATTCACCTGCATATTTCAAAGCTCCCCTTGAACTGAATGAATTTTCCACAATGATTAAATGTGGCAATTTCTCTGCAAAATCCCTCAGATTTTTCTGGTTATGTGCGGATTCACCTTGCAGTGCACACCATTTGTGTGTGTGTTTTTACAAACAAAATGCAAAAAACACCCCAAAAGCAGGGCGCGCCGGCGCGGCCTGCTTTTGGGGTGTTTTTTTGCATTTTGTCTTCATTCTCTGTGTCTGAGGAGGCTATGTATGCATTTGCAGCCCAGAGTCAGGGGCAGCTTATGATCGGGCCACTTTGTAGTGCAACCAATTGAACAAGGCCTTATCGTTAATAATCTAGTCCTAATGACAATTTTTGGCATGAATTGTGAAAGATCTTGTGAGAAATAAATAGTTTCTGAGTGTAAAAGCATCGGTGTAATGGTTGATACAAGCGTCCAAACACCATCATTAGCATATATTTTGGTCCCTGATTGTCATGTGCACGTCGTCCTTGAGTGGCACATGCACACATCTTGCTAACTCAAGGACATCTCAGGTAAGAGTAGACAAGCCTAGGGGATTAAGTCCAGCACTTTTATGAGCCTTTCCGAAGGACCTGCATGACCGGAATAGTCCATTAGTTAAGTACACAACCCTTTTTGCAAGGCAGTTTAGTACTAACCATAGCTGAAGTTGTTATGCATAACCGGGCTTCTGGCAAGGTCAACATGTAGACTAGGACATGTAGATGCTAAGATTTTAGTTTCTGTTTTTCTTTTTCTTTTTACCGTAAGCGTGGTGAAATTAAATTAGAAGAAGATCATATGCTACACCATACCAGGATGCCAGACACATACAATACTAGAGACATACAAAAGTGGGATTTGATGAGCAGAGCGCATCAAAAGCATTGCATTTAAATTGCATTCTTTTTTACTTCCAAACTATGCCTAAAATTGGATGGTTATCAGATAAGGCCATCCAGATAAGCTTACGCGCCACAATATAGGTCGGACAGGCTGGAGGCTTCCGAAGCAGAAGTTTTGAATTGGGTCTCTGTGATGAGGTCAAGTAGGCCCCCAAGCCTTTTCTGATGTGCATTCTTAGAAAGAACTCCAGCTTACCTTCAGAGAAGCTAGGCATGAGACTGCGCATCCAATGGTGGCAAGATATTTCACCACATTATAGTGTTATAGTGGCTTGCACACTTCCATCAAATTGATGATGACAACAGCAGGGTTTCCACAAGGGCATCTGAAGACAGGCCACCATCGTTTTCAGGTGTTGAGAGCAATGTGATGCTATCTCAGACAGGTGTGAGGTTACACCCTCAATACTAGAATGCAAGTATGTGCAATCAGTCATGGTGCCTCCACACTACTCTAAGCATGCTTAGTTTCTCTTCCTCCAGAGTTGTGGCCTTGTAAGTTGAGAACGAGTGTTTCTTCAAGGAAGAGGCTAATCTTCCTGTTTTGTGGTTATTAGCAGTGGCAAAATGAAATCCAGCTTTCTTTAAGCACTGTTCTTGAATATTGTATGTGCTTGCAAATTTCTATGAATCGTGCAACGCATTGATTTGCTTTTAAATTCAGTATGTGTCCATGTTTGTATTATACGTTTGAAAATGTAGTTCAAGGATGAGTTGGTTTAAGGCGGTAGAATGCTTAAGTTGCGAGTATAAATGGCATGCAAATTGCCAAAAAACACCTCAAAAGTAGGCCGCGTCGGCACGGCCTGCTTTTGGGGTGTTTTTTTCGATTTGTTTTTTAAAAATTTGGGATGCTTTTCTAACAAAGACTTTTTTATTTGTTTCTCTTTGCAGTCTTATAGCTGCAACAAATTAGTCATGAAAATTAGAAAAGGATTGCATTTGGCCAATTTAAGTTGCGAGTATAAATGGCATGCAAATTGCAAAAAAACACCTCAAAAGCAGGCCGCGTTGGCATGGCCTGCTTTTGGGGTGTTTTTTTCAATTTGTTTTTATTAAAACTTGGGATGCTTTTCTAACAAAGACTTTTTTATTTGTTTCTCTTTGGAGTCCTCCGGCTGTTGTAGGGGGTCGTAAGCGATTGAGGAAAAGCAGAGGTTCATCTCAACTTAATGTAGACTCAATGCAAGAGGAGATTCAAGATGACATAAGCAGAGTGCTGGAGAAAAATGATGTTGAGGAAGAGGTTGAGAGCCAAACTCTGGATGCTTCAGGGGTTGCTCAACAAGAGGCAAGTATGATGATTGTCCCTTATGTTGTTAGGCCAGAGGTACCATCTGTAGAGCCATCCAATGAAGAGAACAAGATTTACATGGATATGGGAGAGGACATTCTTCAGAAAACAAGGATGTTCAGCTGTCACCATTGTCCACCCATTCCTCTTTGTAGACTAATTCCTTATGCAAGGGTTAGGGGTCTTCGTGATGATCTTTCGGGCTTGAAAATAGCATTTGCTAGAGAGGGTTATGTGGCAGAGAAAGGAGCATTTATTGTTTCCATTTGGACGAGGGACAAAGAAGTTTCAATTGTGGATGAAGCAATACAGAGGGATTGGGATCCTATTTGGCATGAGGTTAACAAAGAGTTTGAAGCTGACCTCATTCTGAAACCTGAACTTCAGGAACTAATGGGTCACATGTTCTATGTTTGGGAAGGCAACCATCGTACCGTGGCATGGACATCTGCTATTAAAGAATGCTTCAAAGAAACAAAAGTGAAGCATTGTCGTGTGCTTTGTACTCTTATTGACCCTACCAGGGTTAGTAAGATTGCCCTTCTTACAAGTTTACAGAGGATGAACTAGTGAGTCTCCTTCCTTATCGTTTTGGTTATGATAGTTCTCAAGTTTATTTATGTTTATGTGAATTTTTCTTGCTTTTGAACATGTAGTTTGAATACACATGCCTTGGTGACCACAACATTGAGGGATGAACTAGTAAATTGTGCAAATATTTGTTCTGTTGATCATGGGGAGTACCTAAAAGACCTACCTGAGAGAGATAGAATGTTTATTGCACGTATCAGAAAGAAGAGTACCAAGGGTGTTGAGCCCTGGTATCCTCTTACACGTAGATATCTCGGAAAGCTAGTTTTTAATGTAAGTTTTAAGTAGCATATATTTCTGACATGAATTTAGTATTGCTATGCTTGTCACAATGGATTTGACTCCTTCCCTTGTTTTTCTAGGTGCAAATAAGTAAAGCACTAAACAAGAAGGTTGAAGAGGTGAGACTAAAAATGTCAGATGAAGAGCTTCGATTGTTTGAAGAGAAGGAGAATGAAGAGTTGGCTTCAAGATATGGTGATAGGATTGGAAAGGTGAGTCTTTCTCAATGAACTATGTGTTTGTATTTACTTTTCTTATATAAATTATTGACTTCACTAAGTTAATTTTAGATCCTTAATATTGTCGATCCCAAGCATGGAGATACTTGGAGGTCAAAAGTATGGTCTCTCAAGTGGGGGCCCGAAAGTTTTGCAACGCTTGAGAAATTGAATTTATTGGCTTTATGTGATGTTCAAATGGAGTCAAAAATCTTTTGGTTGACTTTGTTGGAGGCAAACAAAGCAACAAAATCTATGTATGGCCTTGCACGAGGGGATCACCTTTATAGACAGTGAGTTCCTAATATTTTTGATGATTGTATAGATTGCATGGTTTGTAGGCTAACAAAAATAATACATGAATTTATGTTTTCTTCTTAAAGTTGGCTTAGAAGAGAAGCTGTGATTGAGAAGATATACCATAAAGCTATGGAGGTGTTGGTCGATTTTATGGATGTGCCGGGAGGGGTAATTGTTCCTCTTGATCTCTCCCTGTTTGACTTCTATGAAGAGGTGAAGATAGAGATGAGGACATATCTGTTTCCTCTTGAGGTTCGAGGAGAGCCAAAGGAGAAGAAGAGCAATGATAAACCTCTCAAGAAAGAGGATATGATATTGAAAGCTTCTATGAGGCTACTTTCTAGGTGAAGATGTGTGAATGAATTTACTTGATAGTTACTTTAATTTCATAACAAAGATAAAATCATGTCTTTGATAATTGTTTCATTGTCCATGGTAGGTACTTTGTTTGCTTGCAAGGAAAAGGTCATGTGCCAAGTATTCTAGTTAGGGCAAAGCAATGGCTATTGACCCTGAATGAAGAGACTTGTATGTACCCACGTGCTATGCATCAATGTACACGATGGGAGCTTGACAATTGTCCATGGTGGATAGATCTTGAAGGAGGTCATGTTTTGAATAGAGAGAAGGAGCTCTATTCACAAATATCAACCATGGTTCCAAAAGAAGTGGACCAAAGAAAGAGTATGATAATTTGAAATTTTGAAATAAGTAAAATTTTGAATAATGTATCATGTATTTTTTGGTTTTCAATAACGTTTTGTTCTTTATTCTATTGTTGTTTAGATAAACAAAAAGAGAAGCATGTTGAGAAACAAAGGATTGATGTTGAAAGACAAAAGTCCTTTGATATTTCTCATCATATGGAGGACCTGGAAACAGAGGATTGCATTCAAGGTTTGAATTTCAAGATCCAAACCTATTTTGATTCTTTAGTGAATTTTTTAATAGTGTTTATATACACGCACACACATATATATACCTATTTACTTGCATACGTATACATAGATATATAAATGTCTATTTATGCATGTAAGTACTATATATATATATATATATATATATATATATATATATATATATATATATATATATATATATATATATATATATATATATATATATCATGTTTCTGCATACATTACTCTATTGTGTATGTCTCTCAAGTATCCAAGTTATGTCTTTGCACACATACACATAGTCTCTCTCTCTCTCTCTCTCTCTCTCTCTCTCTCTCTCTCTCTCTCTCTCTCTCTCTCTCTCTCTCTCTTCTCTTATCTGTATGTGTTTTGAGAGGAAAACATATTGATATCATGCTCTTGTGATCCTGAAGGGAATACTCTAAAAGGTCAAAAGAGACTTTCCAAAAGGACTACACAATTTATTTATCTTGCAACGCATTATTTGGGATACATGCCTCATGTTGAGAATCCCAAAAGCATTGTAGTGGTTGGTGATTACATCACCATTGGGAAGGATTTTACGGGAGGAAGAAAAAATGATACCTTCTATAGTGTGCATGAGTTCATCAAGCAAAATAAGCCTTCAGGGGTTAATTACACAAAGAGGAGAAAGATTGTGGATTGGGCAGTTGACTTCATTTTTCTTGACTTGCCATTTGGAGGCACTCAAGGTGGTGACGATCCTTGTCCCACCTGGGATTTTGTTTCTGAGGACCATGTGCGCTATGGGATTGCTTTGGTAGCATCTACTTTGGCAGATTTGGGATGGTTATTGGTGATGGCCTCTATGGAAGGTATTTGTTAAAGTTAATAGTTGTTAATATTTATGTTTATTTTGTATGTTTCTACTTATTGAAACTTTTCTAAGATGATGCAATTATATTATAGGTGATTTCACAATTGGGTGGATTGAGCGCTATGTTCGCGTTTACGATTTGGAGATAGTGAGACGAGTGGTTGTCATTCACCATTCTACATATGGATTCAAAGAGATTGGTGGTATTCACACAGATGTGAGTATAGTGATGATTATGTTCTATTCAAATTCTCAAAACTACATGTGTTTCTTGAATTAAGGTTTAATTGGATATTATTATCGTTTGTTGCTAGTGTTCTACGTCAATGCTTTTTATGGTTCGACGTCGAGCTGCAGATCCTCCTATTTTCATTGCAAAGAGTACACCTCTCTTTGAGTCCTTTGGCATGCATCCTTTAGATACCCTCGCCTAACATTATCTTCCGAATGATTTGCGTGCTTTGGACCTTGTCGGGCAGCAATGGCGTGGGGGACTAGAGAGGAGTCATACATTTTTAGCATGCTTTGTACACATGTACTGTCGTCGAGGTGGTGTGTGCATTGAGATGGGATGTGGTACTGCGCCTATTCTTAAGACATGCATGCACACTGGTAGAGTATGTGCATCTATCGATGTGGATACATTTTTGATGACCACGTATGTAGAGCCTCTCCTTTTGGCTTGCATGCAACAGGGCAGCCATGATGATGTTAGTAGGCCACAAGTAGATGATGAGGTGGATCCACTTGCAGGTTTCAATACGTATGACTAGTGAGGCCCTTGTCCCTTGAGACTAATACTATTATCGACTTCTTTCAAGTGTGGTTTGTTTTTATGTGATGTTTGGTTTATATTGCCATGTTTAATTATGCCCTTGTTTTGTCGCAGATTGACATTTATGTAAAACTCATGGGTTTTGGAACATAGTTTACTTCGAAAATGTTATGTTCTTGGATGTTATGTTGCTCATATGTTAATCTTCTCCCTTTGTATGAATTTTTTGGTATAGAAATTATTGCCAGCTCTAGTTAAATAGTAGTATTCCAATATATGCTTATGTGTTGTTTGGCTTGTATTGCCATATTTGGATATGCTTTTGTTCTATCATGGTTGGTGACAATATATGGATTACTCACGATTTAGGAAACACATTTTACATTGGAAATGTTATGTATTAGATGTTATATTTGAATATGTTAATCTTTTTCCTTTGTATGGATTTCTTTATATGTATTAAGATTTCGTTTATTCCTTCCATGCAAAGTCAATTGCCCGTGTATGCCGAAGCAATGGCAAAGAGCATGTCTAGAGACAAACGATTCGACATGGAACGGGAAGAGCATCGCTACATTCAAAACCTTTACATTGATGATGAATGTGAATCATTGTAAATTATTGTTACATTTTGTTTCATTGATTGTACATAAAATCCTTATTTTCAGCTATAATCTGTGATGTCTTTTTGATAACAAAAATTTAGTATCCAAGAGTCTTCCATTTAAATGTGTATTGTTATTGTTGAAATCTTGCATTCTCTCTCTCTCTCTCTCTCTCTCTAGACATGAGATTAGGGTGTATATAAATAAACAATTGATTTAGGCATTCCATTTGTATTGATCAATGCAGCATGTATCCTCTTGTAGGTAAAGTTCTCTATGTCCTTTTCAAGCACCAAAATTCATTGTTGTCAATATGTATTCAAGAACGTGATCTAATTTATAGCTTTGTAG
Source organism: Adiantum capillus-veneris (assembly GCF_014529385.1). Taxonomy (NCBI): domain Eukaryota; kingdom Viridiplantae; phylum Streptophyta; class Polypodiopsida; order Polypodiales; family Pteridaceae; genus Adiantum; species Adiantum capillus-veneris. The sequence continues at coordinate 93,566,233 of NC_140960.1, forward strand.
TTTTCATGGATAACTGCATACAAGACCACCTTGTCTAATAGGAGTACCCTTCTACAGAGTACCCTTCCGCCAAGACTTGCTCGGAAACTAGGATCGCTCGGAAAACATCGCTTGGAGAACGGTAACACTCCCTCTCTGTAGCTCATAGTGGACATAAATAGTGAGACCAAGTCGATGAAGAAGCTACCATGGACACCCCAACAGAGGATCCATCTATTGGACACACCTCGGATTTGCTACCCTCAACTTTGTACCTTAGAAGAATGGTATCTTGAGCATAGTTGTCTTTTAGAAAATTGAAATGTAGACCACACAATGTCCAAGAATCCCCGTTCATGAACTATGAACACATCAAGTCCAAAATACTCCAATCAATGAACTGTGGAACACATCCTGTCCATGATCCGACCAACAAAAATGGATTGGCACGCACATCCATAGTGTTTTAGATACGTTTGATTGGTTCCTTGCTAGATGCACGTGCCTTTAACTCCAACCCATGGGTTCAAACACCGATAACTTAAACTCCAACACAAGGGTCTATAGGAATTATACGGAGCACTTCTTTTCTCTCTCTGCCACTCACAAGCCTCTCTTTGGATGAAGCTTGTGGCAAAAACTGTCCTCCGACTAAAAATCTGGTGTCGTGGCCACTGTCGTCACCACCGCATGTGCCATGCCAATCTTCCTATCAAATCTTTAATACCATAATCTCTATCTAGCTTGCTTGTGCCTTTGTGTTCCTTTGAGTTCCTGCTTCTGTCTATGGCTTCAAACTCCCGAGCCAAACAAAGTGTTATGGAAATGGTCTATTAAATTTGAGAGTAGAAAAAAATAGAGAAAGTACTTTTGTGAAATTACTTTGTGAGCATAGTGGGTGAACTTAATTGATGGTAGCAACATAAACATAGCATTTAGTTAACTTGTCATGAACAATACTTTTGCAAGAGAGAGAGTTTAGAGAACATGATAACACTTGAGGACCGGATTTATGTGGAGCCAGTCCCCCCTCCAAGAGGCATTTCTATTATCGTTTGTCCCATCAAGAGAGACTTGTTACAATACAATTTTTGTGTTCCTTGTGACCTAGGTGATGCAATGAAGATGTAAAACTTCATGCATCACACGAGCATAACATAAACTTTGTAGAAAGCATTAATTATTCCAAGCCTTAGTCCCAAGACCTCAAACACCTTCGAAGGTGGAGAGAGCTAGTAGGGGATGAGGGTAGGGAAGAGGAAGAAGAAACATTTCATAGGAGAAAGAATTAGTTCCTCACTTATCATCACTCTTCTTGCTAGCATACATAATAGCATAGTAATAAAGATGGAGAAGATGGCAAGCTTAAGCATTGAAGCATGGCTCTTGGTTGGATTTGCATTCCATAGCCAAGGGTGTTGGTGTAGGCTCTCAACCTCTCTACTTTCTTGAAGAAGGACAGGGAGCTCTTGCACTTTTCACAATACCAATGAGAGTATATGTGAGTGTGTGTGGAAGAGTATACCCCTCAAGCAACCCCCTAGTTTGCTTTGGTCCCCTCCCTCCTGTAGCTCATGCTTGAAGCTCATTGGACCCCTCCTGGCTAGCCAATCACAAGCAAGGGCATATCAAGCAACAAGGGTAGCCTTGGGACAAGTGTCCTCCTTTCCCCTTTGAGAGAGGAATTGATAAATGCTAAAACAATTAATTAAATCCACTAAATTATCATTGGACCCCTTGGAAGGCCAACCGATAGGCTTTAGGCACACCATGACTGTAACCTAGCTAGGGGCTTGACATGTGTCCTACTTGCCTCTTGGGCAAGGGGTGCCCTTTGGGAGAGAGAGTGGTCAAGCAACCGCTCCCGCTTCTTGCATGGCTCGCCCCCTCCTTGTAGGGACTTGGTTTGACTTTTGTGACACCTCAAGCCCCTCAACCTTGGGCCCAGTTCTCACCACAAGCTTGGACCTTAAGCCCCTCAAGCTTGGGCTCGGTTCCCACCTCAAGTACAAGCCTAGAATCTCAAGCATGACAAGCACCTCAAGCATCTCAATCATCAAGCACTTCAAGCATCTCAGTCATCAGGCATGACAAGCACCTCAAGCTTGGGCTGGGTTCCCACCTCAAGCACAACCCTAGCTTACCTAAGGTCAAAGGACTTTTAACACTAACTATTGGAGGTCTTCAATGAAGCTAACCCTAAGGTCTTTAAGCTGCATTGGTTAGCCTTGCTCTTTGATAGACCATCTCTCATTTGGGCCCCTTTACCATTGGCCCCGTGTTGAGATTGATCTATAAGCACATGTCTATATCCTAACCCGTGTTCCCATTTATTCTCCCACATTAAATGATCAGTTTAATATGAGAAAATCATCGGTTGGTTATATGTCAGATTTTATGGCATTACCTCTCTCTTGAAATCATAGTCGTCCTCGACTATGAGGTAGAAGAGATAAATCCTTAGTCATTAGTCAATCTTGCTTAGCGGGTAGAGGATCCCTATTTACCCTACGACATCTTTCGAAGATGCATGACTAATCCATTTGGTGCTTGGGAGACATAGCTGCCGCAAGCATGCCTACTCTTTAGTTCATTGCATTCTCCCAAGTAGAGTGACAAATTCTACTTGGTGTTTGAGAGACATCATCACAAACATGATTCTAAGCATGCATACTATTTAAAGTTTTGCACAATGAAAAGAGAACTAGTATTATAAGACAAAAGCATTGGTCATTTAAAAGAAATTTGTACATTCACTTACTCTAATGTAGCATTAACAATGTTCATACTATCCTTAAGCTGTATTCCATGCATCCATCTAGCATCTTCAAAAGGATAATTTTTGAACTTAATAAGATACCGTTGAATAATCTTACCATGTCGTAGTACCTTGTCTTCATGCCGAAGGATAGCTTCGGGTTGTAGCACCTCTTCTTGGTCTTCAACTTTGGGAGGGTCTTCAATAATTGGTTCACTTGGTGGCTCTTCTTTGTAGGGCTTAAGTAGGCTCACATGAAAAGCATTGTGTATGAGCCAATGGTTGGGAAAATTGAGTTGGTAAGCCATCTCATTGATGGGCTTCAAGATTTGGAAAGGACAATAGTATCTTTTTGCTAGCTTAGCATAATACTTTTGATGGCCCGTAGGATTTTTAAATGTCGTTTGTCTCAATCGAGCCTTAGAAAACTTAAGTAAGACCCAATCATTTTCTTTGAATGTTAAGGCCCTTCTGTGCTTGTCAAGAACAACTTTTTGCCTTTGTTGAGAGATGGATATAGCCTCCTTAATCTTTTGAAAAGATTCTTGTAGGTCACAGCTATACTCAGCGACAACAAAGATCTTTCTGTTGTGACTCGTGAGCGTTGATCTACTTCTATAACATAAGTCTTTAGTAGATCGAGTATCATAAGATTGGCTACGTCACTTTGGCCATCCGTTTGTGGTGATAGGCCGAAGAAAAATTCAATCTTGTTCCTAGATTTTCAAAGAGACCTTTCGAGAAATTACTGGTCATTCTAGGATCTCTATCTGACACGATGATGTTGGTAATCCATGGTGTTTGAAAATTTGTGATATGAAGAGATTTTCCATTTGGTGTGCCTGAATAGTTTTTTTTTTCAAGAATAAAGTGTGCTTGCTTGCTAAACTTGTCAACTATTGTCCACATTCCCGTATTCCCATGGATAGACTTGGGTAATCCAAAGATAAAATCCATGGATATATTCTCCCATGGTGAATTTGGGATAGGATATGGTTGGAGTAATCCAAGTTGATTCCCTCCATCATACTTAGTCTTTTGGCATACTACACATTTTGAAACATACTCTTCTATGTCCACTTTCATGGTAGGCCAATAGAAGTACGGTTCTACTCCTCGGAGAGTAGGTTTAATGCCTCTATGCCCCGCATAGGGAGGAGCATGGGATTCATACATGATTTTCTCATGAAGGGAGTGGGTAACACATAGCCTATTGCCGTGGAGAAGATAACCATCCTACAAGGTGAATGGTTCCTCTTACTTCCCCAAAGGAAGGGCTGACATTATGTCTCTAAAGTCATGGTCAGTAGCATACTCATCTATCATAGAAGATAGATCATTGTGAGTTACTATAGACACCACATTAACTTTTGGTCGTCGTGAAAGTGCATCGGCCACTTGATTGTGCTTACCAGCAATGTGGGCAATATGAAAATTAAATTGAGAAAGAAAATTTGCCCACCTCATTTGTTTGTAAGAAAGCTTGGTTTGCGTCATGAAGTACTTGAGACTTTGGTGGTCTGTTCGTAGAATGAATGGAGCCCCCAACAAATAATGCTTCCATGTGTCTAGGGCATGTAGAACAGCTAAAAGCTCTTTCTCATAAATGCCTAAGACACGTTCATTTGTATTGAGCCTTCAGCTCTCATATGCTATGGCATGCCCTTCTTGAAGCAAGACTTCTCCAAGGCAATCACCACAAGCATCACATTGGACCTCAAATGGATTTGAGAGATCCGGAAGCATAAGGACTGGTTGGGAGGTAAGCTTCTCTTTGAGCTTATTAAAAGCATTTTTCTCCTTAGCAGTCCATAAATACTTAACATTCGTTGGACAGGTACGCCGCGACGGACGTCAGCACAGCGAGAACTCACCTAACAAGATTTGTCAGCTAAGGACAAAGCTTGACCCGCAGGCATGTGGAAGCAAGCATAAGGTGTCAACCTACACTCGACCGACTCCTAACTAATTCCTACTGAGGTCTCTACCCAATGTCTAAGTCACACTCTTCAAGAGTGCATGAGAGGAAACTTCCTACAACGCTTTCTAGAGACGAACACCCATCAAACAATCTCGAAACACCACAAAACTTGAAGGAGACCCTACTAACACAAATGTATTGCATGGTTTATTTACCAGATACAAAAGAGCTTGATGATCTGTGAAGAACACAAATTTGTTTGCGAGCAAATAATGCCGAAATTTCTTTACATCATAAATCATTCCTAACCCCTCTCTTTTGGTGGTTATGTAGTTCTTTTCCGCACTGTTTAACTGTCGGCTTGTATAACAAACTGGAAAATCCATTGTTTCGTCTCCAGGTTGAGCCAGAATACTCCCGATTGCATATGCAGAAGCATCAATGTGAACATGGAATATCTTTTTCCGATCTGGTGCTTTAAGTACAGGTGCTGATACAAGGTTTTCCTTTAGCTTCTGGAATGAAGTTTCACACTCCTCGGTCCAATCGAAGTTGACTAGAAAACGATACAGAGGTTGTGCAATGACTGCATACATATATATGAATCTTCGATAATATCCGCAGTGTCCCATGAAGGATTGCACTTGTTTTGCATTAATAGGCCTAGGTAGGTCTACTATGACTTTGAATTTGTCTAGGTCAGTGGTTATGCCATTTCTCGAGACAATGTGTCCTAAGATGCGGCCTTGCCTAACCATAAAAATACACTTTTCCGGGTTAAGACAGATTCGATATGTTCTGCATTTTTCAAATACCTTTTGCAAATGGTCAATATGTTCCTCTCGTAGAAGAGAGTGTACACAAAGATCATCAATGTATATTTCTAAGGATATTCTCAGGTATTCTTTAAACGCGTGCGTCATTAATCTTTGGAAGGTAACAGGAGCATTAGTTAAGCCAAACGGCATAACTCGATACGCATAAATCCCCCATTCTGTGGCAAACGCTGTTTTGTGTTGATCCTCCCTTGCAATTGCCAGTTGGTTGTATCCTGAAAACCCGTCCAGAAAGGAATAAGCCCGTTTCCCGCCCACCCGCTTAAGTACATGTTATGTGATTGGCAAGGGGTAATTATCCCTTATGTGGTTGCATTTACCTTTTTGAGGTTTACACACACTCGCAATTTTCCATTCTTTTTGGGGACTACCACAATGGGTGACACCCAATCAGTATATTCGATTTCATAGATGAATTCAGCTTCCATCAGCTTGTCAATCTCCTCTTTGATTTGTTTAGCAAATGTGTCATTGTATGTATAAGGATGCTGTTTGCTAGGTTTTGCATCTGATTTCAAAGGAATTGTATGTTGGCATATCGCTGGATAAACTCCTTTGAGGTCTTTATAGGACCATGCAAAAACATCTTTATACTTCTTGAGAAGTTGTGTTAGCCGTTCTTCTTCTTTAGGCTCTAAATTGGTTGCTATATAGACCGGTTGAGGTTTTTCACCTGGTTCCGCGAGGTCTATTCTTTTTGCATTTTCTGGCCCATCATAAGATTCTTGGTTGGTTCTTTCCCTGATTGGTGGTGTCATGATGATTTTTCTGTCCTGGATAGTAAATTTACGATAGTGTGATGGTACATTCATGTTTCCCTTCTCTGACTCCCCTTTACCATCACTATCTTCTTCAGTAGTCGATACCTCTCGTAAAGACCGTTTCAGTTCTTGGTATTTCTGTTTACGCTCCAGTTTGGTCCATTCTTGGTCTTTTGTTGTTTCTTTTTTTGATTTTCGAGATTTTTGTGTTTCTGTTTCTGTTTTTGTTTTAGCTTTTTGTACTTGTCTTATTTTCTCTCGCTTTCTTTCCCTTTGAACTTTTGAGAATCTTCCTGATATTTGATCTTTTACACAATCCTTTGCTTTTACAAGCATTAGATAGTGAGTTTTATCTTTTATCATGGGCATCAGGTTCTCTTTCGCTTTGTTCCCTACTCGTTTCCTCCTATAGCATTCCTGGCGTCTAGGGTGCTGATTAGAAAAATTATAAAACTTGATATTCTCTGTTTTCCCCCCAGGCTCACTTGAGTTGTCTGAACACTCATTATCTGCATCATTATTTACTTCCAGATGTTTAGAGGAGTTATAAAACTCTTCTTGTTCTGGTGGTTCTATCGTCCCATCTCCTCCTGGTATAATGCTTACCATGTAGTAGGGTAGCACATCATAGCCATCCTTATCGCAAAATTTTGTTGTTGGACTATCTGTAATGGTACAGACATCCAATGTTGCTAGTATGTGTTCCCATTCTAGAGGTTCCAAGGCCTCTTCAAGGAAAGGTTCTGGAATATACTCCTTGTCCTCAATCGCTCTTTCGAACACGCATTCCTCTCTTCTTAAGCTTCCACAATGTGAACCTCCGCACATACATAGCTCTTTTTGTTGCCCTAACCATACTGGGAGTTCCGATCCTGCTACTGTAGCTGAATCAAACTCTTCCACAGGTGTTTGGTTCACATCCTTGTAACTATGGTCTTTCAGGTGTATTTTAGTTGCTGTCTCGCCATGTCTGAGGTATATGTGGTCGTAACCCCAATCTTGGACCATCTTCAATTGTCGCATGAATGGTCTTCCCAAGATGATCTCATAATTGTTCTTTTTGTCGAAATCGACTATTACAAATGTATGCTCAATATACTCGATTCCGCACGAAGTGACAATCACTTTTTCTAAGAGTCCTAGAGGCTTCTCCATGAACCCATCTTCCAATTGCAATTTCATTCTGGTAGCTCTTGCTGGTTTTCCCCATTTTTTCCAGATTTCCTTGGTGGCAATAGCAACTCCCGCTCCACTGTCAAGAATAGCTTTGGAAAATACTCCTTGGAATTCTACTGGTAGCGTGGTGTTTCCATCTTCTCCCTCGCAATATTCTCCAACCTTGTTTAATGGTACTGGCCTAGTGTTTAGTTGAGGCCTGTCCAATTCTCTGATCCCTTCCTGAAGCTTTGAGGTCGGGTCTTTCACTTTAAATTTTTCTAGGCATTTACCTACTGTGGTCCACATGTTTGGTTGTAACCTTAGGAGTTCGGCTAATGTGATTGTGCATGCCACCGGGGTGGACAATACCTCAATCAATCCTTGTGAATTCATCACTTTATTAGAAGAAAGTCTTTGAGATGGGATCGCTCTCGCTTCAGACTTGGATTCATACTCTCCTAGGTAAGAGGGTAGAGTTTTCACCGAGTTTGGTTGGCTGTGCCCCGAACTAATTGATCCCTGGTCTCCCTCTTGTGAATGTATCTCAAAGTTCATTTGTGACCTTGCCTCAAATTCTTCAATAGGAGGTAAGATCTCATTCTTCTCTTTTCTCGTACTATTCATTTGGTTACTCACCCTGTTAGCCTCGTTGGCCTCACGGATTTGCTTCCACAGATCATCTAGACCGTTACAGTCCTTACCCATTTCTATCAATGTTTTAGGCTGGAACCCATCACTTGCCTCATCTGTTGTATTTGGCACTATGATAGGCTCCCCTCTGGACTCATAGGCATTCGTGATTCTTTCCTTCATTTCTACTTGTTCCTCTAAAGTTGGCTGGATAGGGGTTGGAGCTGGTACTTCATGCCAATTTGCAGGTTTACCAAGCGGGTCTTCCATCAATGATTGTGTTGTTTCAATCATCTTTCTACACATTTCCAACCTTTGTTTTTCTATTTCGGCATATGGATAAGTCATCCATCTTTGCTCCTGGGTTTGGTTCTTTTTGAGTCTGGCTTCATAAGCTTTTAGAAGTGCATCCAACTGCTCATTTACCTTGTCTGCCAGTACTGATCCTCATGATCCTGCACTTTTGGGCTCTGCTATTTCCTTGGATGCTATGGTTGCCATGGTGTGTGAGCTTAAGCTAGCTCGATCCTCTAACCTCTCTAATCTATCCTTTGTATGTTTTAACTCCTCGGATAGAGCTGTTTGCTCTCGTTCTTTTCTGGCTTTCATACGCGCCTTTCTAACTTTCCAAGTGCTTCTTTGATTTTTCGTTTCTAAACTTGGGGCATCGGTTTTTGGTTCTTCAATTATAGGTTTGTTCGTCCTTCTTTGAGCTTCACCGCCTGAATAGGTATGATTGTTTCATTTTTTGACCCTTCACTGGAAGGTACTGTTTCTAGCATATTCAAGGTAGTTTTTGCTCCTTTGCTCGGGGTTTTAGGGCAATCTGGAATCAAATGAGTAACTCCACACTCAGTGCAATATGCGTTGACTCTAATGATTTCATCATGAGGGCAGTCTCTTAGCCAATGGTCTCCACCACACTTGTAGCAGGGTCCCTTGGGTTGTTGAGGTGCTCCTTGAGCTCCCCTTTGTTGGTATGCATGTCTCTATCCGCCCATGCCTCCGTTGGCTATGAACAACAATGTTCGTTCATCTAAGCTATATCTTCCTTCTCCTGCTGCCTGGGAAGCTGTTGGTGGTCCTTTACTTCCTATCATGCTCCATGGTTTTGGTGTCGAGGGTTCTTCCGGTGGATAATAGACAGAGTTTGCCGCATATCCATTGGGATCTTCATAATATGCATGCATAGGCACCAAAGCCTTCTCCTCTGATTCGGTTACGGTTGGTGTGTATCTTATACCAACTGGTCGTAATCTTGGTAGGGGTAGTTGTTGCCCCAACACTGGTTGTGGTCTTTCTACACCTACAGGTCCTGGTAGGTTGCCTGCTTGATACATAGGCATTGGTGGAACTTGAGGAGAAGCTACCTGAGCTTGGGGAGCATAAGGTCTCTCTCTCACATATCCCTTGTTATAATTGCATTCCTCTATCCCATGGTTTGTCCATTTTTGTTCAGTAGCACACCACTTGGGCTGTTTAGCCTGGGGTTTGGCGTACCAGTTAATCTTTTTTAGCACTTCCTCTACAAGCAGCTCTTGGTTTACAACTACTTCTCCTTTTGATGCTGTCTTAGAAGACTTGCTTCCACGTTTTTGTGAAGATGAATCGTCGTCAAGGTCCTTGAACTCCCCCTCTTTGTAGACCGCACAATTGTCCACAAGGTAAAGAGCCTCTTTGGTCAACTCATTCAACGTCGTGCTCCTCTTCATATGTAAGTCTTTCTGGAGATCCGTATTTCTTAGTCTTTAGATGAATATAAGCATAAGTATGGACTGAGTTGGCAGTTCTTCCACAGGACAGAACTTAACATATCTTTTTAGTCTTAGGGCTGCCTTTCGTATAGATTCCCCATCTTTTTGTTTGAATTTATGGATTTGTGAGACGGTATTATGAGCTATCCCCCTTTGTGATAATTCCTCGATAAATTCGTCAAACACTTCCTCCATAGACTCAAAGTCTCTACGCTCTACAGAGTCAAACCAAGTAGCAGCGTCATCCTCTAGGGTTAGTCCAAACCCTGCGAATTGGGTAGGGAAGTCTAACACCTCTTCAGCTCTAATTACACGCACAAAGGCTGCTACATGATCTCTTGGATCTCTGTTTCCTGTGTATTTCTTGTTTACCCATTTTTGCACTTGAGAAGGTCTAATTCTACGATGGTCTACAAACCTCATAATTGGATCTCCACGTCCTAATCGATATACCTCCTTTGGTCTTCTGTAGTAGGCTGGTTCCTCTCCAGTGGTGCTCCTAATCCATAATTTCTAACAGTTCTTGCTAGAGATGGTTCATCTCTTCGAACTCGTTCTATCGGTGGTCTTCCAGGCTCTATTGAACCTTGAGTCTTTGGCTTACTCTCTCCTTGATACCTTGAATAGAGTGGTGGTTCTTGCAAATCTCTTAGCCCTCCTCCGGCTTGATAACCATCTCGGTTTTGGTCTTGTTCCAATGTTGCACTCTGTCGAAGCCATGCCTGCAATGATGGTTGAGTTGCTGGTTGGTTTTGATTGTTGAATGTCTGCGGTCGGGTAGAATGTGAGGTAGCATCATACTCCTCTAAAAAGGGATTTGTGGACTTGCTAGGGGTGTAGGTGGTTCTTGGCACTTCGTCTGGGGCATATGTTGATGCTTCTGGAACTGTTGCCTTTTCTACCTCCTTTGGGAGAATACGTTGGTATTCCTGCCCGTACCTATCAACAAAAACTATATCCTTCCCCATAGCAGTTTCATAAGAGAATAAGTAAAGAACCTTGTCTTTGCTTAATTCGTTTAAGTATGGTTCCTTGCAGCGAAAGTAAGCGACTATTCCCTCACTCTCATGCTTGTAGATTCCCACATTCTCATTATAAGTTCAAACCCTGGTTGTTTTTTTATCATACATAAAAATTGCTCCAGGTCGATCAATGTTTGGTGGCGGTTCTTGAGCTTCTGAAACCATTTTCCCTTTTGCCACGTTATCTCCATATCTGTTGTAATCTTCAGGGTTACTAACTATCAGATAGTGGCTCCCCTTTTCGTCTCGGAATCTATCTCCATCATCATAGACTCAAATTATCTCCAATCTCGTAGCCGGCCTTTCTTCAATACAAATGCACTTGCATCCTCGATAATCAGAATAGACTAGGGCTCCCCTTGAGTTTGTTCCTTCTAAGAAGATCACAGTGAGCTTGGAATCATTCAAAGGATTTAGGGAGGTGCTTCCTCCTGGCATTGGTCCGTCATAGGTGAAACCTCCTGGCTGTTGACTACCCATCATGAAGAAAGATTTTTTTGACGAAGTGTCAGTATCACTACCTTCCTCAATAATCGGTGCTAGTGGATCTAGCCTTGCCTGAGTTACACACTCCTCGGTGGACACTAAGCTACCTTGGTCACCTGCCACCTTCTGTCTCTAAAAGTGTATCTTCCTGATCTTAAATTCATCAAACTTATCAATGCAATTTATCACAAATCCAACCACTCACCTGGCAAAGGATCAGTCTCCGCACAACTTCTTGCTTTGCTGCTAAATATACCTGTACACAAGTGTTTAATTTTGGCAATTGAATCAAAGCATTTAACTGCTAGAGGTTATCTTAGTAATGATTGGTATAACTGGAGAGTTAATCTTAACCACTACTGTATTTTATACACTGCTGATGTTCTAGATTAGGTCTGCTAATCTGGAAATGTACTTCCCTCGAATGTTGGTCAATTTACGTGAAAAAGTCTGAATTCAGTCTTTGCTCTATCAAATGGACAAACAAGGTCCAAATTTACTTCTGAAAGAAGTTTTGGAACCCTTAAGCCAAATGGAACCTCACTGTCTAAGCCCATTCAAATTTTCTCTTCAGTAGGCCCCAGTAGACATCCTACACGTAGGATGTCTCCTGCTCTATTTTGCCTAGATCTTTGCACTGTGGATTCCCCTTGATGTGCTGAGTCCACAGCTGTTTTTACTTTTTGATTTGGACACCTATAAGCTGACCAATGGATCCGAAATCTATTCTGAAAGCCTGCTGCTGGTCTTGATCAGTCTAATCAACTCCAATTTGGACCAAAATTGACTAGGAGGCTTGCCTCAGGCTATACAACACCTTGCTATGCCCATAGTCATTATGTGGCTTCAATTTCTTGCTTTAGACATCCTATGCGTAGGATGTCTTTTTCATCAGAATGGCTTCAAATTCAAAACATAGGCTCCCCTTGAGTTTTCAATTACTTTGGTATGCTCAAAATTAGGTTTGGAGTGCAAAATCACACATAAGACATCCTACGCGTAGGATGTCTTTTTGGCCTGTTTGACCCCAGACTTGACCCACAGCTTTCCCTTGATGCCAGCAACCCAATGGTATGCTTAGATTTTGGTTTGGATTTCAAAAGTCCCCAATTTTAGTTGTTCTTGCCTTTTTCAGTCAAAAGTGCTAAAGTCTGCTTTGATCCCAATTTTCTCACCCAAATGAGATGAAACCCCTCTCAGTCACTCAATATATCATGCAGGTCATGCTCATGCAGCCATCCTATGGTTTTGGTCTTATAATAATGCTTTGGCACAATTTGGGTAGGATGTCTGGCAATTTCAGTCTATCTGGCCTTATCCTATCAAGATATGGTCAAATTTTCACTTTCCAGTTGAAAATAGGATAAACCCCACCTTTTGAACACACTGGTCAACTCAAAATCCCAAAATTCCCACCAGATTAGCCTGTAGACATCCTACGCGTAGGATGTCTCCTGGCTTAAAATTAAATTTTTTCCTGACAGAAATGCTCCTTATGCTCTGCAGCTCTATTGGAAACACTCACAATAACTTTTGGACTTCACTTCAGCTTTCAAACACACTTTTGCGTCTTTTACAAACTTGTGATGAATTTACCAAGCAAGTATACATGCATGAAGTGCTCTAGATCCTTAATCATGATGTCCTACTTACTCTACTCCTACTCATCATGTGAAATGGTGATAATGGTGTTTTGGTTTCTCTCTGGCCTCTCCGGAATCTCAAGCTCTCCTCTCACCGCTTCTACCACTCCAACTTCTACTCAAGAACTCAACTAGTATCTAAAACTCTCTCAGTCTACCTAAATCTACATAAGTCGAAGGATCTAGGCCAGACACACGCTTCCTAGACTCCCTCTAAGACCTAGAGAGTCCTCCACCCTCTGATCCTATCTAAATGAAAAACGAGACTCTTGGCAAGCCAAAAATCCCTATCCTCAAGGACTAGTCTCGGTCACCTACCTAAGGTTTTCGTCCCCAGCAGCGGCGCCAATGTTGGACAGGTACGCCGCAATGGACGTCAGCACAGCAAGAACTCACCTAACAAGATTTGTCAGCTAAGGACGAATCTCGACCCGCAGGTGCGTGGAAGCAAGCATAAGGTGTCAACCTACACTCGACCGACTCCTAACTAATTCCTACAGAGGTCTCTACCCAATGTCTAAGTCACAGTCTTCAAGAGTGCATGAGAGGAAACTTCCTACAACGCTTTCTAGAGCTGAACACCCAGCAAACAATCTCAAAACACCACAAAACTTGAAGGAGACCCTACTAACACAAATAGGTCGCTCCCCCTAAGGTCTACGAACCAAAACCCCAACCCAAAACACCAGGTGCAAAATCACGTAGGATGTCTGGCCGAAAGTTGTAGGTCTTCGTTTCCAATATCTTAAGTGCCTAATGTGTATCTCTACTCAATGTGAACGCGTGGATATGCTGCAATGCAAAATCGGACAACATATGCTCACCGAATCACCAGATGAAGCTCGTAGATGGAGCTCGCAAAACCGGACCGTACGCACGCACTGTAGGTATCAGCGCGTAGCTCTCGTCGGGGGCAACACGTTGCACTTCTCCGCACTCGATTCCGACCACCGGTGCACACGTAGCGTCAAGATGAAGCTCACACTCTCTTTCGTACACAACACGCTCACTCACAGACTTCAAAACTTTTAAAAATGACAAAAGGTCCTTCATTAAGGTCAAAAAGTGGTATAAATACCTTACAATTCTCAAACCCTAAAGTTCCAAATCAACCATCTACTCAATCTAAATGTCAAAACTGGGATACAATCTGGAAACTTCTGTAAGCCCCAATATTTACAAGGTGAAATGTCGAGTTTTCTCAATAAATGAATAATTACAAAAAATGATAATCTGCCGAGTAGTCAGTTTCCGTAGGGTGTGTCCAGCTTCTAACAACATTCTTCTTAGTTAAGTCATGTAGTGGTCCACCTATTTGAGAAAATTTGCTATGAAGCATCTATAGTATGCACACATACTAATAAAGCTTCTTAGCTCATGTAGATTCCTTGGATTAGGCTATGCTTTTATTACCTCTAACTTTGATGGATCCATACGGATACCATCTTGAGAGATAATATGACCTAAGTATTGAATCTCTTGAAGGAAAAATTTGCTTTTCCTTTGGTTGAGAAAAATCTTGTTCTCCCTCAATGCTTGAAAAATTACTTGGAGATGTTTCTTATGTTCCTCCAAGGATTTGGAATAGATGATGATATCATCGGAGAACACTCTAGTGAATTTGCGATAGGATCTAAAGATTTTCTTCATTAGATGATTGAATGTAGCTGGTGCATTGGTCAAGCCAAAAGGCATGACTAGATATTCATAAAGACCAAACGTTGTGTGAAACGTGGTCTTTAGGATATCTTCATCCACTATCCTTATTTGATGATAGCCACTTTTAAGGTCAATCCTACTGAAGTAGGTAGAGCCTTGTAGCTTATCAAACAGATTTTCAACTCAAGGCACGTGAATTTTTGTTTTGATAGTGATATGGTTTAGTGCTTGATAGTCCACACACATATGGTATATACCATCTTTCTTTTTCACTAAAAGGACTGGAGAACAAAAGGGAGAGGAGCTAGGCCTCACCATCCCTTTGTCAACCAATTCTTATACTTGCCTCATGATCTCCTCTTGTTGAGCTTGAGAAAATCATCAATAAAGAGGCTTGTTAGGTGGTGAGCTTCCTTGTAAGAGCTCAATTTGATGGTCATCATCCCTCATTTTGGAGGTAAGTCCATAGGGATATCATCGATGAACACATCTTGGAATCCTTTTAGAAAATAATACAAGTCTAACTCTTCTTGATTCCTACTATTTACATTTGATGAAACATTAGGACCTTTTAGGGACTCTTTGACAAAAGTCATGTACGCAAAAACTGAGCTCTTCATTGATCTATGTTGAAAGGGTAAAAGAATTGTCAAAATAGTGCTCAGTTGGATTATTTCATGCTGGTCGGAATTAGCTTTAGTCGGAATATGGCTAGGTCAGATTTTGCCTAGTCGGATATGTATGCCAAAAACATTCAGTTAGACATTTGTAACTCTTTTTATGGTGGAATTCGTGGGTAACAAACACACAAGAGTCGAGATGTAACCAAGCTTTGATCAATGGAGTTTTCTTATTGTGTTTGATCTTCTTCTCTTTGCTCTGACTTTGCTCCGTCTAAAGTTGTCTGATTGTGTTCTTTGATGAGTTTGATTATGGAGTGAAGTTTGGAGAGTATGATTATTGAGAGAGATCATTGGGTGGTTGAACCCCAACACATTTGGCGATCCTGCTGTGCTTACAACTGTGTTAGGGTTTGGTCAAAATTGTCTCAGTGTCAGCATTGCTCCGGGTATCTCTGTTTCATTAACTGATGATGTATGTTAAAGTGACCAAGAAGGGTGTCTAGGATCTATTACACAAGGGCTCAGACCCAATTAGGGAATATTGATCCTTTCCATAATGAAGATACAATAGAGGAAGAAGTAGAAGTGGATGTCTTGGAAGTGCAACTAGGGAATCACGTAGGGAAGAGTTCAAAATCATCAGCAGGAAGGCAGGTGGGCAATTTGTCGGGGCTCTACTCTTGACAACAGGATCTGCAAGAAGTATAAGAAGACTTCACTTTGACCCACTATAGGTGTCTACCAGGCAAAGACCTAGGAGAGTACCTCAGCCTCCCCCTATGGCTCAACCACCTCCTAATCCCAAGGTTAAAGCAGAAAAATTCAAAGGCAAGTCAGGTGAAGATGCAGATTGTCATGTGGCTCAGTTTGAGACCAAGTGGCAAGCTAGTGGACATCAGGCAATATATGGTGATGATTTAAAATTGCAAGAATTTGCACCAACACTAGAAGGTAAAGCAATGAGTTGGTTTAGCCAATATGGAATTGCAAATTTTTCAACTTATGCTGCACTCAGAGTAGCATTCTTACAGAGATTCAAAAAAGAGAAAACTCCGACTGATATTCTAAAGAAAATCAGGGACAGTAGACAGGGAAGTATGTTGGTGGAAGATTATGCTCAAAAATTCAAAATTTTGGTGGAGAGATTACAGGGTAATGAGAGATCCACAGATGAGATGTTAGCACGTTATTTTTTGAAAGGTCTAAGAAAGGGATTGGAGAATGTTGTGGTCAGCATATACATTGTAGGTGGCTTCAACAATTTGGTCACATCTGCAGCAAGGGTTGAAAAAAGACTTGGTATGACTAGGTCAAAATCTAGGAGCAAGCATAGCTCTGAATCAGAAGCAAAGTCAGATGTTGAGTCTGGAACTGATGAAGATAGTGATTCCGAGGTGTCCTCTGATAGTGAGGCTGAAAGTAGTAAAGGAAAATAGAAGAAGAATAAGCAGAGTGGTAAGAAGAAAAAAGATAAAAAAGATAAAGAAGAATATTTGATTAGTCAATTGAAGAAAATTGAATATTCTGTTTTAGCTCCAAAGGAAAAGCATTATTGTCACATTTGCAAAAGGGAAGGCCATAACACAGCCCAATGTTGGTACAACCCTAATAATATGAATAGATCAACTCCACAAGCAGGCAGAGGGAGAAATGATGTTGAAACAAATCAAATAGCTCCATTTAGAGAGAGGCCACCATTTCAGAGACCTCCAAGGCCACCTTGGAGAAATCAGGATAATAATCAGAGAAGACCACCAGGCATCATGCCATGTGTGTATTGTTCAGCACTAGATCATTGGGTTGGTTTGAATTGTGCTTTGTGGGTCAAGCATAGAGAGGAGAGAGGGATGCCAGTTGTACCCTACAACCAAGACAATCAGCACCCAGAGCAGCAACACCAACATCAACCACCAGCTCAAGCAAATGTCATCGTAATTGACATTGATGAGCAACAAACATCAGATGTGTTCCTTGGTAAGAATATGGACTTTCCATATCAAGAACATTGTGATGAATGGGCTTGTGATTGTAATCAGTGTGGGGAGAACCAAGAGATAGATGTAATGGTTGTTACAAGGTCTAAGGCTAAAGGTCCTATTGATTGGAAGGAACAAAAAGGAATCAGCGACCGGGTTCAGAAACAGGTGCAAAAGGACCAAAATAGTCAGAATGTGGATGATAGTACTTCAGAAGTTCAGGGGGATCAATTGCAACAGCACTATGAGAGACCCTTGATTAAAAATATGACAAGGACTGGTTTGAAGCATTAATAAACTCTCCATTGCAAATGTCCTTGGATCAGTTATTATGTATGGTTCCAACCTTCAAAGAAAAATTGTTGAATAGATTGCTATCAAGGGAGTATCAAATTCTAACAAATAGCATATTTGATCCAGTAGTGAACAAAGTTGATCCAGGGTCGACTTTGTAGTTCTTGTTATAAAAGTGGTATTTCACAGCACTTTGTTTGATGAAGTCTTATTGGATGGAGGATCTGGAGTCTACATTCTGGCTGAGTCGGTGTATTATAAAATGAAGTTGGGAGAATTGCAGCCAGCACCATTTCAGCTGAAGATGGCAAATCAGAGGCGAGTCCAACCATCAAGAATATTGAGACAACACTCTATTTACATTGCAAGAATTCTGTTTCATGTGAATTTTGTTGTGTTGAAGATGGAGAGAGGTGATACCTCCTATGATATGTTGTTGGGGAGGCCCTGGTTCAGATTGGCTAAAGTCAAGTAGGATTGGGGTGAGAATGAAGTTGTCATAAAAAAGGGAAGCAAGAAGTTGTAATTCCTATGCTTGGGAGAAAGAATATTCCTTTTAAGGAAAGACCATTGTATGCTCAATCAATTAATTTGGTAGAAGAAGTGGAGGATGATGAAGAAGAAGCATTTTTAAAAGCAAATCCAACCATTATACCAGTATTTGAAGTTGATGTTGAAGGTATCCTGCAGAAGAATGAAGAGGAAGAACATGTAGATTCTGATTTATTACCTAGGTAGATATTACAGGGATCAGAGTTGGTGCAGATGGTGGATCAGAATTCAAATCCCAATCCAAAGGAAGTCTTACAGATAGAGGAAACGAAAGCAAGAGAGTTGGCTGAAAACATTTATAATAAAAGATTTGGAGGATCAACTAGGGTGAAGCAAGATGAGTTAAAGGATCTCAATTTGGGTACAGAAGAGGATCCCAAAATTGTCAAGGTCAGTATTCATATAAATAGGGATTTTTTGCATGAGTTGTTTCAGTTGTTTAAAGAATACAAAGATGTTTTTGCATGGGACTATTTTGAAGTGAAAGTTATAGATCTTGGCTTACATCAGCATCACATTAATCTAAAGGAGGATGCAGTTCCGATTTTGCAACAGAGGTATAGAATGAATCCAAACTTTGCAGAACAGATAAAGTAGGAGATTGATAAGCTATCAGCTATTGGGTTTATCAAACCAATTGATGAGGTTACATGGTTGTCACCAATCATTGTGGTGCCCAAAAAAATGGAAAAATCAGAGTTTGTGTTGATTACAGAAAGTTGAATGCAGTCACTATTACAGACCCTTTTCCAATGCCATTTTGTGATGCCATATTGGTTGTTGTAGCAGGAAAAGAAATGTATAGCTTTTTGGATGGTTTTTCAGGGTATAATCAGATTCAGGTGTGCTTGGAGGTGATAACAACATACAAGTACCCACCTAGCCAAGACGCTCGTTGGGTCAGCCGGCCAAAGTTTTGATGTGGTCACATTATTTTTCCGATGTTTAATACATCAAACCCTGTAAAAGCCTAATGACAATCGTCTATGTCAAGTCTGAGTCAAAGATGTAATTTTTCCAATGATGTATGTAAAGGTCCATGAGAAGTTGGCCGCCGGCCACTTTAGAAAGCCCTAGGTATATAATACACTAAGGTTAGTGGGAAAGGGACATTATTTTTTGAAGATAAGGGACTACTGCGTTACGTATAGAGAGCTATCTCTTTGCTCCAACTTGTAATCATCCCTTCTGGGGCTACGATAATCCAAATTCAGTTTTGTTTCTTGCATTGTGTTCCTCTTACTCTGCTCTTTCATTCAAGTGTAAGCATTCAAGATTCGGTGAAGGTTTCAAATGCATCCGTTTAGGCCTTAAATCGTTGTTTTGAGTGTTTATATGCGTATTTTATGTTGTTTTGACCCTAGGAGAGGCTTTAGGGACCCAAAAACGACCCTTTAGGATCATCCGTTTACTATTTTTTCGTACTGTGGGATGAACGATCGCGATCTTTGTACCTCTCCAGAATGCTGTGACAGTGATAGGATATGTTCCTGATAGTCCCCTGTAGCTTCCCTTCAAGTTTCGTGCGATTCCGATGATTTGCATGGCAAACGGGTGTGATGACTGTAGAGCTGTGTAGAAGGACATAGGCAGATTACTTGGCTTTAGTGCGTTCGATTTTCTTGTAAAGTTAGTATTTTCATCTCTTCGAGTTCACTTCATTAGGGTTGACATCCTAGTGAGTTTCCATGCCTCATCCGAGTCGCTTCCCCTGTATCGATAATTTTATGTTGATGCTTGAGAGCTATGCTATGGACGTCCATCGCGGCGACCCGCAAACATTGGCACCACTGCCGGGGAATGAATCTTAGGTGATGAGTGACCAAGTGCGTATTCAGAGTTTTCTTATTGTTCCAAAAGGTAATTTCCATTCCATTTACATTTCAGTGAAGCATCTAGACAGGGGTTTAGTGCTTAGTGGAGTCTAGGGTCAGTGGACTAGCTAGATTTACTCTTGAGAGATATAGGGAGTTGTGAGTGAGGTTGCTTTAAGCATTTTTTCTCTTCAAATTTCTTTGTATTGATTGAGTACTAATCCATCATCCGTTTTTTACCCTATTTGTTTTGTTTAATTCATTTTCTTATGTTCTTTCATTTCTGTACTTAGGAGTAGGATAAGTAAATCACATTCTAGTCAGATTTGGGGCAAAAGTCAAAGCCAAAAAACCAGAAAACCCATAACTTTGGCAAAAGGGCCATAAGACTCTGAAATTAGAAATCTGACCAAACAGAGCTGAAATTGATTCAAATCACAAAGTGGTAGCACCAAACACTGGGAAATACTTGTCAAAGAGAGCCTATAAAATTTCATCAGATTTGGCCTCTGTACTACGATCTCAATCGGTGTACCTCAGTGCCAAAATTGTACAAGATTTGACATGTGCCTTCCTGATAAGATTCTGAACAAGTTTTTCTAAAACAACCACACCCAAAAACATCAAAAATCAAGGAAATCAGGCCACTTGGGTACAACTAGCCTGACAGACCCAGAAACTGTAAAATTTTGACTTTTGGTGATCCAAATGCAAAAAGACTTGGGGGATAGCCTTAAAACATCAGTGTCTACAAGCATGCCAAATTTGGTCTAATTTGGGCTCCAAACTACGATCGCGATCGGTGTACCTAAGTGCCAAATTTTGACCAAATTTCATCTGTGGGATCCTCAGGTGTATACAAACATAAAAGTCTAAAGGACTTAGGGTCAAAAACCACAAAAAACAGATCAAAACCACTGAATACAGATCCAAGTCAAAAACTGCTAAACTGACATAGAAATTGACTTTCAGTAGACCAAAACACATCAAAACTGGGAAGAAACCATATAGAGGGATAGCCTATACACAGGACAACCCTAGATAGCGTTCAAATCCCAAAACAAACACCAAAATCAAGTCAAATTGACAGATTCACGAAATCAGGCACTTCAGACCAAGATCTGGTAAAAACTTGACTTTTTCTTGTCCAAATTCAAAAAGATTTGGGGAGTAGAATGTACACATCATTGTCTACCATATCCACAAGTTTCATCCAATTTGGGCCCCAAACTACGATCGCGATCGGTGTACCTCAGTCCCAGATTTTGACCAGACTTTACCCACACATACACCTAGATTATATAAGATACCATGAGTTTTCAAAATTCAAAAAAATCACCAAAATAGCCAAAACCAGCAGACAGTCAAAAAACCACTGCAGCAGACCAAGATCTGGTAAAAACTTTACTTTTTCTTGTCCAAATTCAAAAAGATTTGGGGAGTAGACTGTACACATCATTGTCTACCATATCCACAAGTTTCATCCAATTTGGGCTCCAAACTACGATCGCGATCGGTGTACCATAGTGACATTTTGAGTTGAGACTTGGTGAGTAGGTAGCTGATAACTAGACAAACAACTTTCTCAAAAGAACCAGGGTCAAAAAACCAAAAGACAGTTGTCAAATAGGGCAAACACTGATCACTGATCCTTTAGACCAAAATTTTGAGAAAATTCAAGTTTTTGTGATCCAAATGCAAAATGGGTTGGGGAATAGACTAATCATACCCATGTCTATCAACTCCTAAAATTTCATGCAAAAAGGAGCTGGAACTACGATCGCGATCGGTGTACCCCAGTGACATTTTGGACTGAAAATTTATGAGTAGGTAGCTGACATCTAGTGCAACATATTTTCCAAAAGGAGCAAGGTCAAAAAAGCAAAAGAAAGTGGTCAAAAGTCCCATTTACACAATCAGGCCAATAACCGAAGAACCACCTGGGATTTGGGTTTTCATTGGTCAAAACATCTCCAAAGTAAAAAATACAAAGACACTTGGTATCAAGACATCAAGGGCTAGCTACTGTGCAAAAATCTTCCAAATCTGTGACATGGGGTAAACGATCGCGATCGGTGTACCTCTACATAGTGAGGATATCTGACTTCATAAGTTTGTAGATCTACTTGAGTACATCCCAAATCTCAAGTTTGAGTGAAAAATACCCTCTGGAAGCGAAGATACAAGCCAAAGTTCCTGTGTGCTGGTCCTAAAACTGTTTTGAGTGTTGTTTCAAGTGCAGTTCACCAAAAGTGCTCTAACTTTTGATAGGCAACTCCAAATTGAGTCAGGTATAGCTAGGAAGAAAGCTTGCGGGCAATAGCACTGAATTTTACTAGGTTTCCTAATTCCAAACTTTTAGGGTACCCATAACCAGATTCCAAAGACCAAAAAGTCATAAATTCCTGACTTTTGAGAGACTTGACCAGGGGCAAAAAGGGATGTGTGCACTAAGCCAAGGTGTTCTTATCAAGGACCATCTTGAGAGTATTGAGTGAGGCTTAAACATCACAACTCATCCATCATTAGGGTTTCACACTCAACTCAGAGCTATGCCACCTACACAAACAACCAGAAATACTGCAACACCTATAACAAGAGGGTTGAGACAAGACCATGAGGCTTATCAATCATATCAAGCCAAACCTCAAGGCATGGCTCATGGATATTTGTCAAGTGATCATGTAGCTCACTGGAAGCCAAACCAATCAACTAAAATGCGGGAGTTTGGAAGAGCAAAAGTGGAAATTGTTGGAGACTTGGAGGAGAAGCATCCTCTAATCAACAAACCCAACGTGAGGTTCATCAAAACCAATGAAGCCACGAGAGTTCTAACGGATTACACTTATGATGGCCTTTATAGGTTACCTATTGGGGATCAAAACAACTTCTATAGATGTTTAAATTCCATCATTGAAGAGTTGACAGACTACAAGAACCTCTATGCATTCACGTACATAGATGACCAGGGAGTGCAAGTTCTAATGGTAGATAAGTATGGACGAGAGTACAAACTTATCAGACCAATTGAGCTAGAAAGATATACATACATGGGTACTCCAATCTACGCCTACTACTTTCAACCGAGTGTAAGCATACCAGGGTTTTTTGAGACTGATTTGCAAGAAGCTAACATTGAAACTATGGAATCAAATGGACCTCAAACATCCAAAATAGCTATTCACGGGAGTGTAGCTCCTACCTCATTGAGTGGAACCAAGAGACTACCAATTATACTTACAAATCCATCAACATTTCCAAAACATGTCTCAAAGGGGATTCCACCAGGATTTTCTCCAAGACGAGAAGAAGGAATGAGGGATGTCTTCGTGAGGTACCCCAACACGCTAAGATACATGGTTGAACCAGAACCATTGAGACCATATCAATTGGCCAAATGTGTCAAGAAGAAGTATGATGGATTAAAGGATCCATACGTACATGCATCCTTGTTCAAACAAGTGTTAAGAGCCGAACAAGGAATTTAATTTTCATACACAGTATGAGGGATTTGGCTTAACCTTGGAAGGGATAGCATTGAATTGGTTCCAACCGTTGGACAAAAATGTCTTCTCAAACGTTGAACAACTGTTGCAAGAATTTGTTGTGGAGTTCTTTAAACGGGGAATCAAGCATAACACAGTGTCCCAAATATATACATTCAAGCAAAAAGAAGATGAGAGAGTGAAGGAAGCATCGCTACGCTTCAAACAATATATAGAGAGATGTCCGGAACGCGAGTTACCAGAGGATAAAAGATTATCAAATCTCTTCATAGAGAGTTTGAAAAATGAAACTCTCAAGAAATATTTGCACTTAAAAGGATGTACTTCCTTTGAACAAGTCACGAGAGAAGCATTATACCTAGTTGACAATTGTAAAGCCTATGGCGAGGAAATTGGTGATACAAAGATCACTATGGATAATGCTCCTTTAGCATCTAGTGAAACCAACAGAAGGCAAGTGGTTATGTCTCAATTAATGACCAACCTAGATGAGCTAGCAGCACAAGTAGCACAACGAATAAAATGGTGTGCCATTGAGCAAAAATGGACCAATCATGAGATGAGTGAGTGCTACTATAATCAAACCTACACGAGGGGGATACTATTTGGACATCAAATAGAAAAACAAATGCCATTACCCAATCATCCATTATTTCAAAATAGGGTTGTATCAAGGGCTTTACAAAGAGCTGAGGTATCACAACCTAGGCTAAGGCAAGAACCTATGAGAAAACTCTATTCATCGAATGAGGACACTCTGATGTTCATAGACAATCAAGAGCGTAGACCAGAGACCATTTTGGCTAAGCAAGAACAACCATCAATTGTGCCACCAGTGACTCAACGTGATGGACCATGCAACAAGTGTGGAGGTAATCATTGGGCCAAGAATTGTTCTCGTGTAGAGATAATTGGATATTGTTTGGAGTGTGCCATTACACACATTGTTCCAAATTGTCCGAAACACCCAAACAAATAGGGGAAAACAACAATGAATGTTGTGGAAGTGTTACCTTCTCCAAGTGGATTAGAGGCAGAACCCAAAATTCCTGTGAAGGTAGTGACTAGAGCCCAAGCAAAATAAAATGTTGAGGACCAAGCTAATGAGCAAAAAGATCAACAACCCAAACAAAGGGAAACAACTAGTGTGTCTGTGAGGACTGGGAGAAAATACTAGAAAGCCAAAAGAGACAGAATTAAAGCAAAAACAATTACAAATCAAACTGCACTACAAACAGAATTACAAGAGACAAAGGAGCAGTTAAAACAAGAACGGGAAAACAAAACAATGGTGAGCAATAAGAAACCAAGGAAGGCGTCTTTCGGAGGATCTGTGTTGGTAGACAAAGTCCTAGAGCCATTAGATGCTGCACTGGAAGCATATGAGGCTAGATTGAAACCCAACCAAACCCTAGAGTAACGAGGGATGAAATATCCTCATGCCGAGGTAGAGACTGAGAGGTTGAAAATGTGTAAGGAATTGGTAAAAACTGCACTGGCAATGATGGAGCTTGAAGCACCAATTCCACCTCCAGAAACAAAACCAAAAAGTGTTGGATTTGAAATGCCTAAGGCAAAGGTTGTTGAAACATTAACTCAAAGAAACATTGAGCTAGAATCACAAAAGGATGTGCAAGCAAAGACTGCAGCACAAGAAACCAACAACCTAGAAATTCAACTAGATGATCAAGTAGTGGACAACACCACTAATGATGCAAGGTCAAGATCACAATTTATGGAACCTATCCCAGAGATAGATGAGCCATGGCCAAATTAATTGTGGGAAGCAATTAGAAGTGCAAAAGATGGAAGTGCGACTTTCCAATCTGCACCCATAACGGAGGTCAATACAGGGCATGAAGTCTATCAGGGAGACATTCAATCTCTAAATGGAGATGCAGGGACGGAAGTTTCAATTGAAAGCAAACCAAAGTCCTTGAAGACCTTACCCTCATACATAGGAGAACATGAGGTAGACTCAGAGACTAGAGTGGTGCCATCTCAGAGGAAAGCCATATCCAAGATGCTGGATACAAAGAGTATGCAAGAGTTGATGCCAGCTCCAATACAGTGCACCATTACTCTATCTGAACTGCTTAAGATTAGACCACATGTATGGGATGAAGTAGGCAACAATTTGGGGAAGATGGGATTAAAGATACCTCTTCAAGATCTACCCTCAAATGAACAATCAAACAAAACACAACAAGAAAGTGCAAATGCTAAACCTGTGCCAATAAACAAGGTGGGGGAATATTGTGAAGGAGAAGAAGGAAACATCACCTTACCTGTGGAATACAAATGAGTTAAAACATTGCCTATACTTGATAGTGGGGTTGGAGTAGCCATAGCCACAAAAGACATTTGGGAAAAATGGGGTAGACCAGCGCTTAGGAAAACTAGAATGAAGTTGCAACTTGCAGATGGATACACAGAAAAACCTCTGGGTATCCTCGAGAAAATTATTGTGACTTCTTGTGGAATTGAATATGAACATACATTTGCAATAGTAGATTTTGGAAAAGGGAAAAATTTTGATATCATTTTAGGAAGACCTTTCATGCGTCAACTTAAGATGGTTCAAGATTGGGGCTATGACTATATCTACTTGAGACATAAAAAGATCACCACAAAAATAAGCATAAAAGACCATAGCTATAGAGATGTGAATAGAACTCCTTTAGAAGAAATTGACTCTACTATAGTCAATGGGAAAGAGATACCTGCGTGGCTACAAACCAAACAAGAACTTTGGATGTGTGGTGCTTCGAAGTGTGGAAGCTCAGTGAAGGAGGATTGCATCCTAGAAAGATCAATGGACGATGAAGCTTACATACTGGAAACCTTTCCAGATCAATTATTTGAACCCTTTGGATGGGATCAAATACTGGCGACCCTTGATGTGTGTGTGAATGAGGTGACCCCGAATAAATTTTGTGATGAGGAAGGGTATGATATAACTCCCGTATTTACGATAAAGGTGTTGAAAGAAGCTAATGAGATTTGTGAGTGTGAAGGCATAAAAGGTGAAACAGATAGCTACGTCAGGGAGCATGATGCCAAAGTGCACATGAAGAAAGCAGAGCAACAACAAGAATATGTCATTATTGACATACCTGAAGAAACAACAAAAGCTGTTTCAAAGAAGGCGACTCCAGAAAAAGTACAAATGAAAGTAGATGAAGGAGAAAAGCTTCCAAGTTCAACAGCAAATCTTCAACAAACGCAAGATCAAGACAAGAACAGGGACAGAGAAGAAGATCGATTGTCTCCTACGGCGATCAAATTCAGCATACGTGGAGAATCAGGACTCAAAATCACATGTTTAGCTGTGATAGATCCAAAAGCAAAAAAGAATCTAATGACTTATGGAACGTGGATCATGATGGGAAAGCCACCAATCAATGAGCTAGAAGAAACAGTTTACACAAGTTCAAAAATGCAGATTCCTAGCTTTGGAGTGGCAGAAGCCGTACTCAAATTGAGTATCGGGGAGTATAAAGATACTTTCCACATAATCAACTCCCATCATATCAAAGAGAGTCTAGTACTGAAAGAAAGCTGGAGGAACATCTTCTTTTGACAACAATCAAAAGCTTCAACAACAACAACTGTAAGACTCCATGAAGCTTCTCAAATCCATGCAGAGAAGAAATCACCAACCATCGCGGAAAAAGGTAAAGCAAAGGTAAACATAGAAGTATATCAACCTTGCCAGACGACTTTACCTTCAACGAGCTTCCATCAAATTTTCCACGAAGCCTCTACATCAAGAGCGACACCACCAACAATGCAATGGAAACCAAGGCAAAAAGTCTATCAACCAAAGTTTCCATCACAAAAAAGCATCCAAAAGAAGCCAAAGAATGTCAACCAAGTGTTGGTATCCAAAGAGCACATCAAAGTCAAAGACCCAGTTTGATACATGAAGCACAAGTTCAACCTCAACAACAAAAGGTGATAGGGTGGGTAGCATCAAATGAGTCAATCACTGCTCAAGGCTACTTCAAAGGAAACATTGATGTTTGGGCCAAAAAGCCTAAAGTAACAGCCTAGATGTACTCACCTCAAGAAAGAAGTTCTACAATGAGCGAGCCAAGCTATCAACAAAATAAAAACAACTCAAGCAGGAGAAAGAACAACAAAAAAGGACAGAAGAAAAGACCTTCCAAGAAAGCAACACAACAAGTATGGGTAGCAAAGTCAAACTTCAATGAAGCTACCCAAGACAAACAAGTGAAGCAATAGATGATCCCAGTCAATCTACTCGAAGCACAAGGATTTTATGAAGGTAACACTCCAATATGGTTACCAAAAATTGTAGCTCAATCGGGAACAATGAAGAGAAATCAAGCAGCACAAGCTTCTACCCCAAAGCAAGCAATGACAACCAAAATCCAACAGAAGCCAATTACAACCAAGGCTGCTGCAATCTACAGATGGATACCTTGTCATCAATTACAAAAGCAAGGCTTTTACAACGGAAATCATCAGGTTTGGATACCAAAGCCTAGTGTCCATCAAATTTTAGAAGAAGATAAAATGGCAAAGACGGTCACACAAGGACCAAAAACAAGATGGGTTCCAAAATTGCTAGTGGAAACTCAATCACAGAGAACCCACACATCTCGACAATCGCTTCTCATGGAAATTAATGCAAAGGCTACATCAAGCCCTATCAGAGCTGAAGGACTTGTTTTACAAAGAAGTATCAACATACAACAAGCAAGTCAAGAGGAGCCAAAATATGCCAACTTACTCGACAAAATGGTGGCATCCAACAACCAAAGCAATGATAGAGGCCTTAATCTCAAGAACTTATGGCATTGGGTTTCAGGCTATGAACAGGTAAGTCCAAGTCTCCATTAAAAATACATGGCATAAAAGTCAAGAGTCGGGCAGCTGAGCCACTAAATGAGCAAGGCATTAGTCCCAAAGCTTCAAGTAATATTCTCTGTTGGTCTAAGAGTCTTAGCTATTGTAGGTACTGCTCAAGGTGGAAGAGTTGAGCATATTTATGTTGTGTCGCTCATGCTGGTATAGGTGAGCATAAGAGTCCAAGTCTATGTATTTTAAGTTTGGTAAAGTGAAGAAGAGAGTCCAAAAGAGACTCACGCACTATGCATACTGAGTAATGAGTGGAGAAGCTTCAACATCAAAAACCCTTCTTGGAAATGTGGAAGCTATTGAGATGTCCTGGGATATCACATGTGCTACATTTGTTCGTTGAAGCACCCAACAACTCATTTTTCACACCGCATGATTTTCTTGAAAGAACACTTGTGTGCATATAGAGTGTCCCATAATTGGCACTTGCATTACGCACTCTTACTTTATTCCTTCCAAGCACTCACCTTGCATGAACAGGTACTCAACTTCCAAGTGTTCAACCCCAATAAGAGCGTATACCAAAGGAATTTTTTCCCACTGCGTTTTTCCCTTTGGTCATCTAGGTTTTAAGACCCTAATCTAGAACTCATAATCAACTTCTTGTATATATTCCTTCTACATCAACAATAAAGAAAGGGCTACCCAAATCAATCAACAACAACTTGGAGCAAAAACAGCAGGTCTCCATATGCTTATCAAGAGCATCTGTTATCTTCAAAGGTGACAACAAAGCTCCATCCAACAATGGCATGTCAAAGAATGGCCTACAACATCAAGCAATGAGAAATTTAGCAAGCGAGCTATCCACAACAATCAAAAGTAGCTCATACAGTGCTTCAACATTGGTGACCTATTGCAGACAACTCAAATTGCAGTGGACATTGAAAGAATATCCATCATAAAGTCCACTCCACAAGGAGGATCAGTTCTACACGATCAAACACTTCAACATCCATCTTTACGGCGGTTAAGATTGACAACCAAGAGGCGAATGCACAACAAGAAGAAACGTTGCCTCGATAATCAAAGCTCAAATCATGTATCAACAACATGACATCTATGCATCACTCAAGGAAGGGGGGAGCGTCATCAACGACAACGCGCTTCCCAAGATGAAGACCAACCTTGAATACAAAGTTGAAGACAACCCTAAGACCAAACTACAAATGGTCGTGTCAAGAGGCGGCACGAGCTAGGAAGGGGGGAGTGTTTGGAGCTGATAACAACATACAAGTGCCCACCTAGACAAGACGCTCGTTGGGTCAGTCGGCCAAAGTTTTGATGTGGTCACATTATTTTTCCAATGTTTAATACATCAAACCCTGTAAAAGCCTAATGACAATCGTCTATGTCAAGTCTGAGTCAAAGATGTAATTTTCCAATGATGTATGTAAAGGTCCATGAGAAGTTGGCCGCCGGCCACTTTAAAAAGCCCTAGGTATATAATACACTAAGGTTAGTGGGAAAGGGACATTATTTTTTGAAGATAAGGGACTACTGCGTTACGTACAGAGAGCTACCTCTTTGCTCCAACTTGTAATCATCGCTTCTGGGGCTACGGTAATCCAAATTCAATTTTGTTTCTTGCATTGTGTTCCTCTTACTCTGCTCTTTCATTCAAGTGTAAGCATTCAAGATTCGGTGAAGGTTTCAAACGCATCCGTTTAGGCCTTAAATCGCTGTTTTGAGTGTTTATATGCGTATTTTATATTGTTTTGACCCTAGGAGAGGCTTTAGGGACCCAAAAACGACCCTTTAGGATCATCCGTTTACTGTTTTTACGTACTGTGGGACGAACGATCACGATCTTTTTACCTCTCCAGAATGTTGTGACAGTGATAGGATATGTTCCTGATAGTCCCTTGTAGCTTCTCTTCAAGTTTTGTGCGATTCCGATATGATTTGCATGGAGAACGGGCGTGATGACTGTAGAGCTGTGTAGAAGGACATAGGCAGATTACTTGGCTTTAGTGCGTTCGATTTGCTTGTAGAGTTAGTAGTTGCATCTCTTCGAGTTCACTTCATTAGGGTTGACATCCTAGTGAGTTTCCATGCCTCATCCGAGTCGCTTCTCCTGTATCGATAATTTTATGTTGATGCTTGAGAGCTATGCTATGGATGTCCGTCGCGGCGACCCGCAAACAAGGTGGCTGAAGAGGATCAACACAAAACAGCTTTTATAACAGAGTGGGGTGTTTTTGCATCTACAAATATGAATTTTGGACTAAAAAATGAACCACCATCATTCAATTTTACAGCATACAAGACATTTGAACCTTATTTGCAGGATTTCATGAGAGTTTTTGTGGATGATTTTTCAGTATCTAGAAAGAAGGAACTACATCTACAGCATTTGAGGTTATGTTTTGAAAGGTGTAGACAATTCAGAATGTACCTTTAAAAGTGTTATTACTGTTAGAAGTGGAGTACTTTTAGGACATGTGGTTTCTCATGAAGGGATGTCTATTGATGAGAAGAAGATTGAAGTTATTAAAAGAGAAAAAGCCCAGAGAATGTGAAGGAAGTTAGCAGATTTTTTGGTCAGGTGAAATAGCATGCTAGATATGTCAGATATTTGGCAAATGTTTGTCTACCTCTTACTCATCTAACAAAGAAGAGTGTACCTTTTATATCTCAGCTGGATATTCTCTGGGAAACCAGAGGTATGATTTCAAGCACAGTAGCCTTTACCCCGTAATTGGTTTCACATGTATTTCATTTACCACTGAAAGGTATCCTCACAATCCCTAATTGTTTTGAAGCTTTATTGAAAAAGGAGTTTGGGCCTACAAAGAGTAATAGGAAGTAGTACATGCTGAAGAATGTAAATTATGCAAGGAGAGAGCAGCTCAAATGGTATTTGGAGATTATGGTTTCTCATTAAGTTTGACTATTTGTCAAAGGAAAACTATGGACAATTATGTTCTGCAGAGTAAGGGGGTACAGTTAATTGGGCAAATTGGCTGTATGAAAAAATTACAGCTGAGGTATATATGTCAGATAAAAGAAAGGCTCAAAATTGCAGCAGGTTATCTGCATTTTTATCAGCTATGTTGAGTTTTTCAAACAAATCCCTTAGTGAACATAAGGGGGCAGGTGAGAAAACAGGTTCAGGATTGTTGGGCAAAATAGAGGTGTTGAAGGATGATGAGAATTCAAGCCAAAAGGTAGAGCTGCCAGCAGATGTGCAGAAAAACTAGGAAAAGATGTCTTCCTTTAGGTTTTTGGTACAAGCACGATATTCAGAGGAGGAAGCATTGAAGGCTGTGCAAAATATAGTGATGAGTTAATCCATGAAGAATCTGGATGCTCCAATCATTACATCTAATGAGAAAGTGCCAACAACAACCAAATTGGGAAAGGTCTTCACACTGTCAAAGAAAAGAAAGGTAGATTCAGAAGTGTTCAAAGCAGTAAGACAGCTGAATATTGAACCAGACACTATCAAGAAGGTGCAAGAGAGTGTTTCCATTGAGGATGCAGGGATGGATATACACATGCTAGGAGAGGTTCAACAGTTTCTGAGCAGGCAGCAAATACAGTTAGACAACCAGGTGCAATCCATGTCAAAATCAGGGGATGTACAAGTATTATTGCAAGAACAGCTTGACATTGTGCATAATTTGAACTTGGAGATGAAGAATTTAAAGTTGAATCATAAAGATGAGATGCACGATGTTTTGATGCAGCATAAGAGTGAAATAGCAAAGGTCAAAATGTCTTTGGGGATGTTCAAGGAATGGACAGTAACTCTAGAAGGAAAAGTGAACCATGAGCTAGAGCAATTGGCTAGTAGAGATGTAGATTTGCAGGCCAAGAATATGATGTCTGAGCAGAGGCTTAAACCTTTGTTGGATATGGAGAAGCAGGTTTTGAATCAAGAGGAGTTAGATGTCAATGAGTATTGATTTCAGAAGGGGATGTGCAGGTACTTAGGAAACAATTGAAGAGTACAATGCAAGAGGCATGGATAGCAATGAAGGAGAGATTGACCACTATCTTGAAGCACCCCTATGAAATGGTCAGAACTGGTTTTGTCAGTACACATGAAGCTGACTTGATTATGGAGTTGGAATAGCTCAAGAAGGAAAGAGAGAAATGCATAAAGCAGGTCTAGGAACTTAAAGCAAAACAGAACGAGAAGGTGGTAGTTGAAGAGGAGCAGTAGAAATCAGACTTAGCTGAATGTTCAAAAAAACCATTGCAGGAGATGAAAGAGCAAGAATTAGAGCAGAAAGTGAATATTGAGCCTGAAATAGAATTACATGGCAGTGAGTTAGCAGATTTTACAATCCAAGTTGAATTCTCAACATGTGGAAAATTCTTTTGATGCAGTTGCAGGTGGTGATATTTCTGAAGCTATCAAGAAGTGAAAAAAGATTTAGCATGTATAGACTGAGTAGCATATGTAGTTTTTGAAGCTGTTTTTGGTCATACTTTGTTTTTGGATCAAGGGATATGTAAATTTGAGTCGGATTTCTACAAAATCCACCACCACGATGTGCCATGCATTTAAAGGGTAATAGAATTTTCAAAATAGTGCTCAGTTGGATTATATCATGGTGGTTGGAATTAGCTTTAGTTGGTATATGGTTAGGTTGGATTTTGCTCAGTCGGATATGTATGCAAACAAGAAGATTTAGCTAGACAGTATGTAACTCTTTTTATGGTGGAAGTCGTGGGTAACAAACACACAAGAGTCGAGATGTAACCAAGCTTTGATCAATGGAGTTTTCTTACTGTGATCTTTTTCTCTTTGCTCTGACTTTGATCTATTTGAAGTTGTTTGATTGTGTTCTCCAATGAGTCTGATTATGGAGTGAATTTTGATTCTCTCTTGAGAGTATGATTGTTGAGAGAGATCATTCAATTTATCAAAAGCAGGAGGATTTACAAGTGGTATAGTACGACCACTCTCACTAGCATCTATATACATGTTCTTTCCCCTATAGGTGAAGTAGATTCTCCTTTCAGGGAACTTCATGTTGGCAGCCATGCGATCAAACCATGGCACCCCTAGGATAGCATCCTCATGTTGGAGAGGAGAGATGAAAAAGTCTTCTTTGTCGACATAGCTTTGGACATGAAGTCTCAACTTCCCAATCAAGGGAGTAACGGAGGCTTGGTGTCAGCTGTTACAATATCTCCCATCTCAAAAGCTTGAATCCCCAACTTGGTGGCCAACTCCATTGATATGAAGTTGTGAGTAGAGCCAGGGTCAAAGAGGATGAAGACATCATGCTCCCTTACCTTTCCCTAAGCATAGGAGAGAGATGATCCTTTGCAATGAGCATCCTCTTTTGGAGCTTCAATGGTGGAAGCCCTTGGAGTCTCATTGCAAGCATTTTTCTTGGGGCAAGAATAATAGCCATGTCCTTGCTCCCCACACTTAAAACACTTATGGTCCTTGCAAAAAGCTTCAAGAATTTCAAGAGAGATTTTGCTTTTGCCTTTGTAAACTCCCTTATCCTTGGACCGATTGTTGTTTTTGTTGTTGTTGGAAGTGCCTTGGGAAGAATTTTGGGCATTGGTTTTCCCCTTTGCATCATTTTTGTATTTGTTTTCCATGGTCTTGACATTCTGCCTAGCCCCTTGTTGAAAATAGATGCATGAAGGAACCATGGTGTGATCGATTACTTCGGTGATAGAACCAGGCCGTTGAGAGTTGACGTATTCGGCCATCTCTTCAGGTAATCCCACACAAAATTGTTGCTTTTGCTCAGTGAAGTCTTTCTTTTGGAAGACAATAGCCTTGAGATGTAAATCCCAAAACTTGTCTACATATTTGTGGATAGACTCATGAGAGATAGGCTTCAAACTGCACCATTTGATGAGCACTTTGTCCTTTGCATCGCTTGTAAGGATTTGCTTAATGATGGAAACTCGTAGAGTTTTCCATGTCTTTGGGGCTTCGCTGTTGCTAAGAAGGCTAGCCCACCATTGACAAGCCGATTTTTGGAAGTGCATAGCTACATGGCATAGGTTGGAGGACTCCATGAAGCCCTCGTCTCCAAAGGCCGCATCAAATTGCTGGATAAAGGCCAATACTCTGTTGGTGGCACCAAAGGTGCCATCATAGGTGAGAAAATAGATACTCTTTTCTCCCTCTTTGAACTTCTTGAGCTTTTGTGACCTTCGCCATGCAGGGTATGATGCGCGATGTCCTCCCCTCTTGTATTCTCTAGGAGAATAGCCATAGATTTCATCGGAAGAGGAGAAAGGTGAAGAAAAAGGAGAAGAGGGTGACCTCTTTCTTGCCCTTTTCTTCCTTTGTTTCCTCTCTTCCGTTTTGAAACAATGAGGAGAAGGACTATTTGTTGATCTTTTCCTCTTGGGAGGAGTTGGCGATCGTCTAGATTTCCATCTACGTGGTGGAGCCACATCTTCAGAGGAACTTAAAGTTTCATTGCTTTCTTGATCTTTGGATTCCTCTTCTCATATGGCAGAGAGTCTTCTTTTGGGGGTCTCTTCAAGAGGCCTCCTAAGCTCTCTCTCCTCTTGGAAAGGAAGGGAAATCCCATAAGCGCGAAGTTGTTGAGTAACTTTGGCTTGCAAAGCTGGGTTGCCCATAGCTTGTTGCAACCTAGTAACAAGATAATTGACAAACATGGGGGCATCATCATTAGCACCTTCATGTGCAAAATTAAAGCTATCAACATTCATTCTACTCCCTTGGTTATTGTCAGCCATGTTCACAAAATTTGTGTACTTACTTAGTGTATGCTTTGGCAATTCAAAACCTTAGTTGCCACTCCCCTTAGCCTTTGGAAATTGGCACTTAAGTGTCTACACCCACGGCTCAAAGTGGTTATTTATAGAGAGTAGTGGAGTGGGTCTAATATTGCAACATTGTTGAGGGCTAGCTCCTTTTGGACTTCTTATGGCTCAATAATGGTAAAGCCATAAACAAGTCTAAAAAGACCCCATTATTAAGTCCAAAGCTCTCGAGGTGTGCCACATACCCCACATATTGGGCTCAACAAAATCGATAATAGATCCCAGTCCCACTTACCCTAATATGATTAACAAAATCAACCATCTATAGGCTACTTAAGGACCTCTCTTGTTAAGCAAGAAAAGAGACACCAAATGCTCTGATACTAATGTAATGGAAATGGCCTATTAACTTTGAGAGTAGCGAAAATTAGAGAAAGTACTTTTGTGGAATTACTTTGTGAGCATAGTGGGTGAACTTAATTGATGGTAGCAACATAAACATAGTATTTAGTTAACTTGTCATGAACAATACTTTTGCAAGATAGAGAGTTTAGAGAACATGAAAACAATTGAGGACCGGATTTATGTGGATCCGGTCCCCCCTCCAATAGGAATTTGTATTATAGTTTCTCCCATGAAGGGAGACTTGTTACAATACAATCTTTGTGTTCCTTGTGACCTAGGTGATGCAATGAAGATGGAAAGCTTCATGCATCACGAGCACAACATAAACTTTGTGGAAAGCATTAACTATCCCAAGCCTCAATCCCAAGACCTCAAACACCTTCAAAGGTGGAGAGAGCTAGTAGGGAATGAGGGTAGGGAAGAGGAAGAAGAAACATTTTATAGGAGAAAGAATAAATTCCACACTTATCATCACTCTTCTTGCTAGCATACATAATATCATAGTAATGAATATGGAGAAGATGGAAAGCTTAAGCATTGAAGCATGGCTCTTGGTTGGATTTGCATTCCATAGCCAAGAGTGTTGGTGTAGGCTCTCAACCTCTCTACTTGCTTGGAGAAGGAGAGGGAGCTCTTGCACTTTTCACAATACCAATGGAAGTATACCCTTCAAGCAACCCCCTATCTTGGTTTGGTTGAACTCCCCTTGTAGCTCATGCTTGAAGCTCAACGGACTCCTCCTAGCCTAGCCAATCACAATCAAGGGCATATCAAGCAACAAGGGTAGGCTTGGGACACCTGTCCCCCTTTCCCCTTTGAGAGAGAGGACTTGATAAATGCTAAAACAATTAATTAAATCCACTAAATTATCATTGGACCCCTTGGAAGGCCAGCCAATAGGTTTTAGGCACACCATGAGGGTAACCTAACTAGGGGCTTGACATGTGTCCTACTTGCATGTTGGGCAAGAGATACCCTTTGGGAGAGAGAGTGGTCAAGCAACCACCCTCCCTTCTTGCATGGCTCGCCCCCTCCTTGTAAGTGGATCCTAAACACCAAATTCTAGCCAATACTAACTAGACTACCACCTATGAGACCATTTTTTTTGCAAAAGAATCACATTGTAACAAAATCAAGAAACAATATATTAGTCCACATCGTGTGGATAAAAGAAATTCCCTCATTAAATGCTCAAAATATTAAAATATTGTTCCTCCAAGAGTAAACTTTTGTTTATTATATCAAATTGAAACATCCAAATCTATTTTATGCATTAAAGAGAAATTAGGTATCAAGATATCTTGCTATTAGAGTCAAATAAAAAGTTTAATGTGGCACATCAAACTTTTGAATCAATTTGATTCTATTTAATAATTGAGGGAGAAAATGAATCAATTAGACTAGAGCATCTCATGAACCAAGGCTCTCAACTCATAGTTGTTGACACTATGTTAGTACTAGTTGTAAATTATTCATTACCCATTGTCAAGGGCTTCCTCAGCCCCAACATCCAAGATCATGTTTGCGGCCATTTAATATCAAGGAAATGCATTTCAAACATTAGATCATGATTCAACGACCTCCAAAGTTTCAAAAGATTTGCACAATTAACTTTAAGTACCTAATCCAAGCACCAAAGATGTAGTATATTGACAAGATTAAGAAGGGGAGATGGGCAACAAATTCCACCTCACTTTTCATGTCACATGGAAATCTCTCAAACATAATTAACAATTGTTGTAGCTATGGCTAGTTCAATTACAAGTATGTTAGGTAAAAGAAAGTGTAACATTGATTCCATGCTTTCTCAAAGTTAAATCATGGAAATACTCCATTGTTGTTTGATAAAAACAATCGTCAAGATGTTGAGATTAGTGTGGGAAAAAACTAACCTCGAGATGCAATACTAATCTCAAGATGCCCCATCATCTTGTACTCAGGATTTGAATCCTCGCCACCAAGGTAAGAGTTCACAACATCCAAACCATTAGACATAGGTGTGTTTTTAGACGTGGGGCAACAGGGTTATAAATCTAAAAATGCTAATCTTGGGATAAAAAATAATCTTGGGATCCTAAGATTACTTTGAGGATCTACAACCATGCTATATTTTACATCCCTTTTCTTTTACTGTGTTGAGCCTTTCAATGTTCCACGTGGCTCTTTGTCCTTCTAGCATCGTGAAAACAGATGTTGTTTGTGTTATGCCCCATTTTAACTTTATGCCTCTCTCTCCTTTTTCTTGCAATGAGACATATAGTGAAAACGCTAAATATATAGTGTATGTCATGCA
This sequence comes from Adiantum capillus-veneris, assembly GCF_014529385.1. Lineage (NCBI taxonomy): Eukaryota > Viridiplantae > Streptophyta > Polypodiopsida > Polypodiales > Pteridaceae > Adiantum > Adiantum capillus-veneris. The sequence continues at coordinate 93,603,910 of NC_140960.1, forward strand.
AGAGTTCCATTTAGAAGTATGGTGGAGACTTGGCATTGTGTCTCTCCAAAAGCTATAAGGAACAAAATGTTAGCAGCAAGCTAGCACGGATACCCATTTTTCGGAGTTCTCATTGTAAAACACTTATTATTTTGATAAATCGAGATATTGTAACTCCTATTTTTTTGGATAAACTCTGTAATTAATGAGCTGGTGCTACAAGCTTCCAGATTGTATCAACCTGTCATTACCCATCTTTGGTAGAACTCCCAGATTTAGTTTTGACCATCCAAAACCTTGGCTAAGGTATAAAAGCCAATTTTTGTAAGTTATTATTAAATTTTGGATAATGAAATACACAGTGTGAGCTAACGACGCTTACTCCTCTCCTTCTCGCGCTTCCTACTCCCTCCCCGGTTGTCACATTGCAGTCGCGTTTGTTGCATTGCAACCGCAGGTAAGAGCTCTACGCATTGGCGTAAGCACATCACAGTATTTCGTAGCTTTTGGCGTCGCCGAACCGCGGTCTAATTTCATCATAGCTAGTAATTTACACTTCAAATCAAAAACTAAGCATAGGAGGGGTATTGGGACATCATTGCTAAGTATTTAGATGCATTCTGGGTCGAAAATGACTAGGTCAAAAATCCACTGCTGTTAATAATCGCGATTTTGAAACTTGAACTAAAGTGGGATTTTAGACCATAAGCATGTGTGCTTAGGTTTTATAAACATGTTCTAGAAGTTTTGTTACGTTTGGATGTCATTTGATGCTATAACGGATGTGATTTGTTTGCCGATGAGCGATTGGCTTTTGGTGATTTCAGTCACTTGAGTGTAGCTTGAGTTAGATGCGAGTTGTTAGTTGGTTTTTGAGAGATTGACAACCTCTTGCAGCCTCTATGCACTAGTCCAGTCACCTTCATCCCATGGATTGACAATTTAATCATGGTTCTCGCTAATACTGCAATAAGATAAGATAGTGAGGTTAGACATGCGTCCCACATTTGGCGCCGTTGCCGGGGATCGAAGAGACTTAAACTAGGGAAAACACGAGCATCTTGTGAAGTTATCCTTTAACTTCCTCTAGGATCGCGTAGAGTTCAAAACTTTCTTTTAGAAACCGCATAGCCTAAGATTGTCGTCTTTTGCTGTGTAGAGGTAGCTTGGAAGTAATCGTACTTTCTGAGTGCCTTTAGGATTGTAGGATTGTAGAAATAGATTAAGATTTTGAGGATGATTGGTAGACGAGACAAGTCTTAAGATCAATGCTCAGAAAACCATAAAAGACAAGAAAATGAGTGTTTGTGAACACTTTCCACAACCCCATTGCATGAGAATCTAAGAGTAGGGTAAGTAGGATCCGAGGTGGATTTCATAACATTTCTCTCTCTCAAAGAATTATTGTGAGTTGTTATTGGAAGTTATAGAATTTCAGGTCTATGGCTAGAAATAGCACAAAAAGACTCGAAACCACTCAATCCGACTGGAGAGTAAGCATAAAAAAGTTGTCTAAACCAGTTGGTAAGCTCAAGGACACTTCGAGGTAAAAATTTCAAGAGTTGGCCAAAACTCAGATTATTTACTTTTTCTTGAAATTTTAGGCCAAAGTAAGTTTTGACTTGATTCATACGCTTAAAATAGCTCATGTAAAGACTGTCTTTGAAAAAATTGCAAAAAAGTGTTCATTTCAAGCCTGAAGTTATTAATCGTGATTCTTAACTTTCAGCTCAGATTTGACCAAGGTTCATACCATTGACTCATTGCATATATACAAACAACTTTTGTAAAGGCACAAAAGATTTGGATCACCAAACTGGCAAAAAACTGGGTAACAACTAAAGTTTGTACTGACTTTCTGAATCTTGAGTATAAATTTGGAAAAAAATTGTCCAAACTTGTTGAAATTTGATTCATAGGTTTATATTGATGTGATAAACATGTGTTCATGGTCAGTTGACCAAAAAGATGCAAAACATTATCAATAGTAAATAATCGTGATTATTTACATCTGTCCTATTTTTTAACTTTTTTGACCAAGTCAGTATATCACTAGTTTTACCATGTTGTAATAAGCCTACAAACCAAATTTGGTAAGATTTGGATCACTGGATTAAAAATTGTGACCAAATTTGCAAAGTTAGTCTGCGGACGGAAAATTGATGACCATTTGACCAAAAATTGTCCAAACTTGATGAAACTTGGCTAGTGACCTTAACTTGAGGTGCTTAACAGATCTGTGTCAAAGTTGGGACAAAAATCTGCAAAAAATTAGCTGGAGTAAATAATCATGATTATTTACATCTACTTCAAAACTTGAAAATTGTGCAAATTTGAGTATACCACAATGTCAAGCATATCAAGTAGACCCCACAAATCAATTTTGGTGAAATTTGAACCACGAAAGTGAGACCTAAGCCGGATTCTTGAAATCAGAGTCTGCGAACACAAAACAGTTGATGAACTTGATTAGATTTTGTCCAAACTAGTTGAAACATGTCCAGGGACTTTAACAGGTTGTATACTTTCCAAACCAAGCCAAAAAGTGCAAAAAACTAGCAAAAGTAAATAATTGCAATTATTTACTATTGCTACCCAGGGACATCAATTTTGACTTTTGAACTTGTAAAGTGTTAGACTAGCATAATATAAAGCCACCGATCAATTTTGGATTCAATCGGATCCAAATTAGTACATGTTCACTCAGTTTCCATGATGTAGATTAATCCTTTGATTTTTTGCTAAAATTGAATATGAAAGTCAATTACTGACTCCCATAGCTCGAATTGAAGTGATGCACATAGAATAATGACGAGAGTTAGCAAAAACTCTACTGTCTTTATAGAAGAATAGCTAACTTGATCAAATTTGTACAGGAATCAGGTTGCACACAAGGAATCAGTAGCTTGATAGAAAGCTGCAATCGAATCAAGTGGAAATTGACAACAAGTCAATCCAAAGGTAAGTACTCTATCCAGGGCTTCATAAGTTTATATGAACCTTAAATCTGGTCGTGTACTAGGAAATCAGGGCATATTTAGAGAAACCTCCAATAGAGTATCCACCGAAGAAAGCGTGAATCAAGGCAATTCCTTGCACACAATCCTTGAAGAAGTCTCAGGCACTTTTTCAAATTCAACATCTGAAATGTCTTCTTACTCGACTCACTCAAAAACCGGAACGACAATGCGCTATAAACATATACTCTCTTTTTATAAGACTAACCTCCATGGAGCCCAGGTTTACTTGGACCCTAACGAGGAGTATGCTATTTGCATTGATGATCATAGTATTGAGTTCCAAGAAGAGATTAGGGAAAACAAACAAGAAAAAATATACATGGACAGAAACGGAACTCATTATATACAAGTCAAAAATCCTGATGTGATAGACAAATGGGAGTTAGAAGTAAACACCATAATCCCAGATATGTCAGCAAAAGAAGGACCACCAACTTTAGAATTTGAGGGATATGATCAAGTAGATTTGAAGCCTTTGAAATGGCTTAGTACGGATAATCCTAGGATCGGAGTCTATTGTTGGGAGGATAGAAACATAAAAGATCTTTTGTGGACTTTGCATGCCGAATCAGGACAACTAACATCCATGAAGATCATCTATATCTTCAAGATCAAATATAAGCGATCAGCAGATCTACCAACCTACCTGTTTAGGGATTGTTATAACAACAACTTTGTTACGATGACTCCTGAGGAGGTAGAACAAACCAAATACCAAGGGTATTCCATAAGGGATTGGATATTGGGACAAGTACCAGAAACAATTCCAAGAGATGAACACCGTGAGACATCATTTGAGAGTAATGTTAAGAAACCAGAAACCACCTCATCACAAAGAAAACCAGGTGACACTAAGGCCAGTCCAGGGCTACATGAGTCATTATTTCCAACAGACTGGTTTGAAGGACTCGGAACAAGACCAACTGCCAGGAGACCGAGAGTTGAACCAAACAGACACGTCAGACCAGATGATTTTCAAAAATGGGTCAGAAAATATAGTGGATCAGAGGATCCATACGACCACTTATCAAGCTTTAAGCAAGTTCTAAGAGCAGAACATATATTCGATTTCCATACTCAATTCGAGGGGTTTGGAATGGTATTAGAAGGAAAAGCATTGACATGGCTCCAAAACATTCCAGCAAGGTCAATCATGGACTTGAACACATTAGCTCAAGGATTTGTAGCTGCTTGTTTCAAAACGGGGATCAAACATAATACGGTAGCTCAAATCTACAGCTTTAAACAGAAACATGGTGAGTCTGTTAGGAATTGTGCAACTCGAATGAAACAATACATTTCCAGATGCCCAGGGCTAGAGATACCTGTAGAAAAATGACTCATATCCTTGTTTTTAGAGGGACTACTAAACAAAGAACTTCATGCTATATTCTATAGTAAAAAGCATACAACCCTAGAAGAGTGTGTGTCAGATGCTATTGACTTAGGAGACAATTGTGATATTTTTAACAAAGAAGATGTCCCTAAGGATAACCAAAGTGAGAAACAGCATCCACTAAACCAACACAAGTGCGAACGGCTGCTGCAGCACCATTTTCAGCTATAGAACATATGCTCAAAAGGATGAACGACATGATGAACAACATGCACAAACCACCTACGAGGAGACCGGGACAAGGGATACGTCAACAAGGACAACCAATTAGGCCACAAAAATAGTGTGCAATTGATGGTGAATGGACCAACCATGAGACCCAGGAGTGCTACTTCAAACCAAAGTATGATGGGAATGTTCAGTACGTGCCTATGAGGCCATAAGGACAACCCATGTACAGATATCAGCCTAATATGGCCCAAGCTCAAAGACCACCAATGGGTATGGAAAGACATCAACCTGTGTTGGATCAACAATCTCCGTACCCATGACATAATGCAGTGCCTGTAAAGTACATGCACTCCAAAGGACTCATAGATGAACAAGCATTAGTGCCTGTTACACCCTATGCAGAGCTTAGTCCATCTACAGTAATGGTAGAAGGAGATTGGTATAATTCACATCCACCACCAATGGAAGAAACGGTGACTTATGTTCCACCAGAGTCGCACCAATGTATTATGTAGCTAATCAAGGTGTTAGACCTCCCATGGTAAGACCCATGATTAAGCAAAGAACGGGAAACTGTCGCAACTATGGTGCAGATGATCATTGGAAAAATGAATGTCCAGAGCCTGACAAAATACTCAAGCCAGTTGAAGCCTATTGCATACAATGTTGTGAAAAGGGAGGACACTTTTCGGAAGATTGTCCTAAAAATTCTTTAAACAAGGGTAAAACAACAGTAAACATAGTCCAAGTGATACCTAGTAGCTCATCGGAGAGTGAACCGATTGTTCCAATCAAGGTAATCATTAAAGCCCAGGCTAAGAAAAAGAAACACAACTCCTCTTATGATTCGGAAAATACGAAATTTTTGTCTCAAAGGATCAAAAGAAGCAGAAGCAAAAGATATGAGATGACAAAACAAAAACAACGGGTTGAAATCGAGGAGAAAGCAAAAAAGCTATTCTAGGAAAAGGTGAAAGAAACTGGAAGTGAAATCAAGGAAACAACCGTGAAATCTGGAGGATCCATTTTGGTTGATAAAATTTTTTAGCCTATTAATGCCGCCTTGGAAGCCTACCAAGTAGTACTTAAAGCATACCAAAACATGGAAAAAATATAGAAAAACTATCCTTCTCTAGACATGGAAGCAGCTAAGCTGGAAGCTTATCAAAATTTGGTAAGAATCGCGCAAGAAATGATGGAAAAACAAAAACCCAAGCTTGAAAGTATCGCAAAACCTGAAGAGCTTATGGTAAGAGACACTAAAGAAAAACCCAGTGTGGTGGTAGAACCCCACCTTCAAACAAAAGAACCAGAACTTATAGTGCCGGACAGCAAAGATGCCTTAGATAGAATTCCATTCGTATAGGAAGACTGGCCAGGATATTTATGGAAAAAAGTTAGAGAGATTAATGATGGGAGCCTAACTCTAAAGTCATCTCCTATAGAGGAAGTTTTGTTGGATAACCTACCTTCTGATATGAATATGGATATACAATCCTTGTATGGGGATTGCCGATCTAAAGCTTCAGGAATGTCGAAACCATTGACCTTAAAAACATTACCCTCTTACTTGGGAGATAACGAAGATGAATCCATAGTGTGTAAGACCACTCAAGTAAAAAGAGTTAAACAGACCCTAGAAGTAGACAACATTCATTCAATCATGTCTACACCCATCCAATGCACTGTTACCTTGGGAGAACTGTTAAAAATTGAACCATATTTATGGAATGATCTACAAAAAATCCTAGAGAAGGTGGGGATAACGGGGATAATCTCAAAAAATTTGGAAAATTTGAAAAACAAAATGGACAACCAAGAGATTCGATCTGTTCCAATGAACAAAGTCGGAGAATATTACGAAGGGGAAGAAGGAAACACCACCCTTCCAGTGAAATATAATGACATTGAAAGCATGACAATACTGGATAATGAAGCAGGCATAGCCATAGCCACGAAAGCAGTATGGGAATCCTGGGGACAACCATCCATTAGACAAAATCGAATGAAATTGCAATTGGCCGACGTACACATTGAAAGACCCTTACGACTGCTTGAAAAAGTGATATTTAATTCCTATGGATTGAATATCAACACACTTTTGCCATAGTAGAATTTGGAAAAAAACTCAATTATGAAATCATATTGGGAAGACCTTTCATGCGACAGGTACAGCTTATCCAAGATTGGGGAAACAATTATCTGTACTTGAAGCAAGTGGGATCTATAACAAAAGTAAATCTAAAATATCACACTTATAAAGATATCTTGAAAACACCCATACAAGAGTTTGATTCAGTCTCTTCGGCTGAAACTAAGCTTCCATCCTGGTTAAACAAAGACAATCCTATTTGGATATGTGGAGCTTCAGAATATGGGAGTTTAAAACGAGAAGAATGTATTTTAGAAAGGGATTGCACAGAAGAAGCCTATGTACCTGAACCCTTTCCAGAGCATTTGTTTGAGTCATTCTAGTGGACTCAAATTTTAGCAACAATGGATGTATGTTGAATATGTCTATGCCTACTCAATTTTGCAATGAGGATGGCTACGACATAATTCCCATCCAAATGATTTCAACCCTCAACATTGAAGACAAAAATGAGGAACCCAAGGACTTCATGAAAGCTCAACAAATCTTTTCAGACCTCTACTACGATGCAACCGATGAGTTAGATGAACACTCAGCTACCTCAAAAGATTCGGGGTCAGAAAAAGAACATGTGAGAGCTAATCTACTCTTGAAAGGAGGGGAGGAAAAGTTTTTTGACTTTCCTATCCAAAAATCAAGACAACAAAAATGGTATAGGTGAAAAAGAGACACCAGAAACTTGAAAACACGACCTATGCCGTCAGTCTCCAGTAGAACACAATTTGTGATACAGATAGATGCAAATGATTGTGTTAATGACAAAATCACTGGCAAATATCCTTCAAACAAAAACCCAGAAATGTCTAAAACATCGAGAAAATCAAGGAAGGATACTCAAGCAAACCAACAGGATAAGAAGCCAATCATGACACGAGTTGAGCAAAAAAAGAAATATCAAGAGTTGAAAAAAGCTCTAAAGGAGATATATACGATCGAAATGGAAATCACGAAAGAGGATGGTAACGATGTAATGAGTGTTCCATCCCATTACAAAAAGTATACTCTCCAAGATCAAAAAATCATAGTCGAATAACCTATTAGGGAACTACGGAAACAGGGTGAGTCTTACGAAGGGCCTGAAAATGCTAAAAAGATAGATCTAGTTGAACCAAGAGAAGAGCATAGACCTGCTTACATTGCAAACGACCTAACAGAGAAAGAAGAAGAGCTCTTGCTAAGATTGCTTAAAGAATACCAAGGTATCTTTTCTTGGTCTTACAAGGATCTCAAGGGTGTTGATCCAGAAATCTGTCAACATACCATATCCATGAGAGATGATGTGAAACCAAGTAGACAAAGGCCATACATATATAATGAAACATTTGCCAGGAAGATAAAAGAAGAGATTGAAAAACTAAGGGAAGCCGAATTCATTTACGAAATTGAACACACAGATTGGGTGTCTCCAATTGTGGTAGTACCCAAGAAGAATGGAAAAATTATGAGTGTGTGTTAATCTCAAAAAAGTGAATGCAGCTACCATTAGGGACAAATTTTCTCTTCCAATCACTGAACATGTTTTAGAACGAGTTGCAGAAAAAGAAGCTTACAGCTTCTTAGATGGCTTTTCGGGATACAATCAACTTTTGGTTGACCCAAAAGATCAGCATAAAACTGCTTATGCAATAGAATGGAGTATTTTTGTCTATCGGGTTATGCCGTTTGGATTAACTAATGCTCCAGCCACATTTCAAAGGTTGATGAGCCATGCTTTAAAGAATATCTAAGGAAATTCTTAGAAATATATATGGATGATCTATGCGTACATTCATCAATCCGGGTTGATCATTTTGAACACCTCAAAAAGGTATTCAAAAAATATAGACTTTATAGGATTTGCTTAAATCCTAAAAAGTGCACGTTCATGGGTAGACAAGGAAAAATTCTTGGACATATAGTGTTTAAAAATGACATAGCTACTCATATTGAAAAAACTTCATGCCATTGCTTCTTTGCCTAGACTAACAACAGTCAAGGGGGTACAAGCCTTCATGGGGCATTGTGGATATTACCGACGGTTCATCTACATGTACGCTATAATTGCAAAACCCATGTATAGCTTGATTACACACTTTGAGTGGATCGAGGCATGTGAATAATCCTTCATGAAGCTTAAGCGATCTCTCACCTCAGCTCCAATATTGAAAGCACCAGATTGGAATAAGATATTCCACATATATGCAGATGCTTTCAATTTTGCTATCGGTTGTATACTAGCTCAACCAGGAGATGGGAAAATTGACTTTCCTATTTCTTATGCTAGCCGACAGTTGAACGTGGCAGAAAAGAATTACATCACCACCAAACAAGAAGGATTAGGAATGATCTATGCCGTTAAAAAGTATAGACATTACCTATTAGCCAACAAGTTTTTGTTCTTTGTGGACCACCAAGCTTTGTTGTACTTGATCAACAAACCATGCAGCACAGGAAGAATAGTGAGATGGTTCATCATTCTTCTGGAATTTGATTTCATTGTGGTTGTAAAAAAGGGCACTACACATCAACAAGAAGATCATTTGTCAAGGATTGTTTCAGGAGAATCACCTGAAGGGGTAGACGATGATCTACCAGATGCCTATTTGTTCTCCGTGGAAAGGATACCTCGATGGTTGAAAAACATGGTGTCATTGATGGCAATAGCTCAAGTGGATTCACAAATACCACTTCCTATTACAATCGGATTAATTGAGCAATCGGCTATGTATCAATTACTAGCTGGTAGGCTATACAAAAGAAATCGAGATGGAATACTGCTCTTATGCGCTAATCCTAAAGAAAAAAAACAGTTAAGTCAAGCACATGTTACCATAGTAGGACTTCACTTTGCGGAAGACCAAACTATGCAACGAATCTTGAGACTTGGAGTATTTTGGTCGACTATGAGGAGTGATGTTCGATCTTTTGTAAAGGACTGTCCTCAATGTCAAAAAAAAAGCACCCATACCTCATGTGACATTGTTTCAAATGTCACGTGTTCCTAAGTAGAGTAACTATCTATTTACCTACTTATCAAGCCGAGCATTTCCTTAGGATATGAGTAAACGCCGTCAAAGAGCAATTGAAACTGAAGCAAGGGACTAGGAACCAATTGTATCGTGGAGAGATAATGATCAACATTTGCATCTTTGTGCAAATGAAGACGAGTATATTCCGATTGTAGAACAAGCACATGCTGGATTAGCTGGAGGTCACTTTTCTAGTGAGACCACTGCAAGAGCAATCTTGATGGCAGGCATATAATGGCCAACACTTTCTGCAGATGCCAAAGAATATGTTTGAAGGTGTGATGCTTGTCAACGAGCAAAAATGAAACACGTGTAGATAGCCTGCCCTTAAGACCATTGATGGGGGCTAGAGCTTTCGCAAAATGGGGTATAGATTTTGTTGTGCCAATACAGCCACCTGCTTATAGAACTCAAGCTCAATATATCGTTGTAGCTACGGACTATTTGACCAAGTGGGTCGAGACTAAAGCAACTCAAAAGAATGATGCCAAAACCACTGTTGCATTCTCATATGAGTATGTATTCACGAGATATAGACTGCCAATAGAAATTGTCAATGATTGGGAACTCATTTCTTCAATGAGGTAATCGAGTATTTGCTAATGAGTTTATGGTCATCCATAACAAATCAGTTCCCTATCACCCACAAGCAAACGGACAAGCTGAGCATGCGAACAAAATTCTTAGCTCGGTGCTGACTAAAGTGGTTAGTTCAAGAAGGACAGACTGGGAAATGAATCTCCATGCTGCTCTATGGGCTTGCCAAGTTTCATTCAAAACAGCTTTCAATGCTACACCTTTTAACCTTGTTTATGGTCTTGATGCCATACTGCCAATAGAATTTCTATTGCCGACATTAAGGGTAGCAACGAATCGAGTTCTACCAAACATCGAGCGAACTTATCGGAGCAAGTTCAAAATCGAGCAAAGTTATCAAGTGAGTTTCTCTCTCTCTCTCTCTCTCTCACACACACACACACATATATATACTTTTCTAAAAAGAGATATTAAAGAGAGAGAGAGAGCTTTCTCGAAACCCAAACAATAAATGGCAGCACCATTGCTCCCCAATCATGGTTATACAAATCTAGTCGTCCTTATACATGTCACCATTGCTAGCAAAAATATGTTCTTTTGGAAACTTAACTATAGATCAATTAAACAGCTTAGTTCACAAAGATGGGAAGATGCGACTCCTTTCCATTTTGGATTATTGTTTGGAAAAATCTAGCAGATGTTTAGAAGGTCATAATTTGTTTGCCGCAAATTTCAATCTCTTTTGAGCTTGTGCTTGCTCAAGACAAGGTGGTAAGGAAATCTTGCTAGTTGGATGAGGGAAACGGTTGCATCATATTGACATCGTATTTTTTGCAGATGATAGAGACTTGCCAAACCAAGAGCTACCATGTATGTCCACTAGGAAGAGCACTAATAAGTAATAGAAGATGCTTAAATCTCTCTCTCTCTCTCTCTCTCTCTCTCTCTCTCTCTCTCTCTCTCTCTCTCTCTCTCTCTCTCTCTCTCTCTCTCACTTAAAAAAAAAGAAGACAAATAATAGGACTATCACCGACTATTTTCATCATATACAAAGCAATTTTACAACAAAATGTTGAGCTTGGAGAATCTCCAAGAAAAAGTTTCAGCGACCAAAGATGACTAGGACTACTTTGATCTTTGACTTATCTTTCCTCTATTTCACTTCACCTTGCGTATTCTCCCACTTAAGTTTTAGTCCTCATGAAAACCAAGCCAACGTGTGAGCACAACCAAACTACCTTGTAGTATCTTCTCTCTCTCTCTCTCTCTCTCTCTCTCTCTCTCTCTCTCTCTCTCTCTCTCTCTCTCTCTCTCTCTCTCTCACACACACACACACACACACACACACACATACACAAAACTTATTGAAAAAGTCTGCATCTCTTTCAATTTTTAGATTTCAAGTCCACTAAAATATAGTTCGTACACTGCAAACAATGATCCTATTTTTCACTTGGGATCCAAGAGGACATTGGCACAAAGTTCTGGAAGCCATGGGCTTCCCCTTTAATCAACCGACACTATTCCAAGGAACAAGTTATCACTCGGACCTGTTACAGATTCAGGAATATCCCAGAAATCTCACCAATGGCCAAATGGAATGGCTAGTTCAGAAGGCAACTCGATATCGGATCCTACAACTAAGCGAAAGAAGAAACAGATGAGCTAGAGACATGAATGCCTCTAGCCAAAAGGGGAGGGCTAATGATGGGGGCTTTTCACAAGCCAAGCTCCCATACCCCTCTTCTCTCGTCCCCACCCCATGAAAACCCCCTCTTAGGGAGGGAGTGATAAAACGCATTAGAAAAAGTAAGAAAAAAAATAAAGTATGATTATGTAAATATATAAGAAAGGTAAAATAGGCCACCTCATGCCTGCGGGGTAGCCCATCCCCACCTTGCCTCCTTTTTCTTCACTGTTGCCCCGCCGGGTGTCCCTTTTCCTCTCCTCCACTCAAAAGGTCAACCCCCTCTCTCTTCCCCTTGTCCTTTCTCCTTTCTCTCTCCCCTCAAGCTACCCCACCTCTCACCAATAATGCATTATAACTCACCAATAATGCACCCTAACTCACATGCAACTTACCATATCTTCCAAAATAGTATACCCCACCCCCTCTTTCTCTCTCCTATCATATCCCATGACCCAAATACCCCCCTCTCTCTCTAAAGGGTGCCATGTCTCTTGTCTTGTAGCTAAATAACCTCCCCCACACTCACACACACTCAGTTTCACTGAAAAAGGTGCCCACAGACCCATCCCCACCCGGTGGTTACCTGATTTTTCTTGTGTTCACACACATCTGCACACAGATTCACCTCTGAACACACTCCCCTCTCTCCCCTCTTGTAATTACTTTATTCTCCATGTCACCTCTCACTTTTTTTCATCAACCCATCTCTCTCTCTCTTAGTCTCTCTCTCATGAGAGTGCTGTTCTGGCACATATACACACAGCCAGACAAGTGGGGCCCACAGTCACATGGCCTATGTAGATAATGATTTCTTCATTTCTAAATTCTAGAATTTCTCCCCCCTCCTCCCCTATATAAAGAGGGGTCACCATCACACTAAACACACACACACCATCACCAAAGAGTACACTATGCACTGTGTGTGCCTAGTGCACACACACACACACACACCATCACCAAAGAGTACACTATGCACTGTGTGTGCCTAGTCCACACACACACACCCACACCATCACCATCACCGCAATCACCATGCTCGTATTAAGCATGACCTCTACACCCTTGGGCTATGGAAGATGAAGGGAAACTAAATGAATGATGATGGCCGTAACCCTCGTGCGAGTCTTTGCCATCAACTCCCACCTATCCGCCATGTGCTCTACCACGCTCTCCCTTCTCATTCCCCTACCCTATGCTCCCCATTTCATCGGCTTATTCTCTAAATAAAGCTTGAGGTTTTGTGAGTATGTTTTCTTGCAATGTTTTGCCCATGTCAGGTGTGCGGAATCGCCACCTAGTCTTGTGTTTGGAGTGAGCTTGTGTATGTGTGAAGGGTGTGCGGATTCGCCATCCTTTTGTGGTGCCTAAGTACCAAGCCGCTATACCCCCTCCCTCACTCTCTCTCTCTCTCTCTCTCTCTCTCTCTCTCTCTCTCTCTCTCTCTCACTTGATCTCATTCCCTTTCCTCTTCATCAGTGCTCCCAAGCATCCATCTCTCTTGGATGAAAAATTTGTTATGGTGGTGTGTTGTTTGCGTCCTAGCCATTGAAGCTAGATGGTGCCCCCTGTTTGCTTTACCATGACAAGCTCGAGGCGCGCCATTCGGTCCCCGGTGTTTTAAAGGCCGTCGGGGTTCGGGGTTCGCTTTGCTCCCGTCATTTGGTGCCCCCATGGAGGATCTTTTCATGAAACCCTTCAGTTTACAAGACTGAAACCCCTAAACTATTGTGAATGGATGAATGGCTAGCAGGATTTGCTAATTGGACGATAGAAGAAGAAGAGCTCCAAGCACAACTAGACGAACTCCGCATCTCCATCGAAGCTCGAGTGCCAGGCATAACGGTAATCGATTTGCAGTGGGAGAGTCAACCAACACGCCAAACCCAGTGGATATACATAGGCCAAGTGCCAAGAAGAAGAAGGAGAAGGTCGAAACCATGTCCGCAACCTACAACCAACCCACAACAACAAAATGGAAGGAGCTCTACACAATAGAGAATCAACACTATTCTACTTTGAGAATCGGGTAACTCAAGTCACCGAGGTAATTATCACAGTCAGTTTTCAAGTCGCACCTAATGCTGCAGCACAGATAACGGAAGCATTGGCTCACACTCTCACTAGAGAAACTAGGGATCTACTGAGTTTGTTTCAGGAAAGAACATCACCCTCTCCCACAAGCTTGGACAGTGACTAAGCACCTCTAAGCTTCACATGAATCAGTATAGAAAATGGGAGTTGTAGCTAAATGAGCTGTATTTTTTGCCTATATTTTTACTTTTTTATTTGGAGCCACGGTTGAGGAGATATGATCAAAATATTGGACCCCAATCTGCCCACATCATGCAGGGACAACTCATTTCCAACTTCTCTAGTTTCTGTTCACACTGTCTCTTCTCTTCTTGTGTAAACCCTTGGGGGTTCTCTTCACCTATAAAAGGGGACCTTTTCTTCCTTGAAAACCATTGAAGCATTCAAGCCATTGATGAGAGGAATTCATGAGGGAGTGAGTAGTAATGCTTAATTGTACTTAGCCATTAACATAAGACTAAGCCTACACTTTCTCCTAGAGGAAGACTAGCGATTCTTGTAAGCTATCCTTAGAAGATCAACTTTAATCGAAGAAGGTCTTGGATTTGGTATATCAATCAAAGATGAATTCTTTCCTCTTCTTCTATCTCCATAAAAAACGGTGCCGAAGGGTTTGACAAGTAAGATGTGTTCTACATTGATATTTTGTTGATTTCTTGTTGTTTTCTTTTCCATCTCTAATCCAACATATATATACATATAATCTCATCTCCTTAACCAAACCTATCTCTCTCACTCTAAGAAATTCATTCTCTCTATAAATTCTAGGTTCTCCTTGCTATAGGTACATCTCTCCCAATAGTATCCTTATTGCCTACGGGCAAGAATAGGGCTTGGGAGAGAAACTTCTCATCTCTTCACTTCTCTCATATCTACATTTCTCACATACTATCCTAGATGAATAATCCACATGATGAGAATTTCTACCGCTTCCACTCTGTGCGATCTATTAGAATTAACGTATGGATTAGCCGTAAAATACACTTTCAACAATGTATAGGGTTTTTCTTTGGTCCAGAAAGGCTCAATGAAATACTTCTTTCACCGGATCCCATCATACTACCTCTTATACACTATAAATTTTCTTTTGACGTAAGTGTAGTTATCTTGCTATGAACCAAGAGGATTTGTACACACAATTAATCCCAATCACTAGACAAAATATATATATTATGGTAAGCACAAAAGTACAATTCCAAAGAACAATTCGTAGCCTGTTTGGTCGACAAAGATTGAACGTAATTAATCCATCTATCTTGTGTTCTTTCTTTGTGTGTGTGAGTACAAGAGAGAAAGAATGAAGCTTCTTTGATTGCACTTCCTTCCAAACCCTATACTTCATGGCATCTATGGTTTAACTCCTTCATATAGTTTTTGGAATTCTCTCACAAACTCTCACAGCCAAAAGCCCGATTCTTTCCTGGCAAGACCGAAAATTTCTCGACATATTTTTGGTGAACCTGACGCGAAACTGCTTGGGTGAGAGTTTTTGGGTAACCATCGGTGATCATGTTGAGCAACAGGGTATGCATTTTGACCCAACAACAATGCAAATGTTTCAAGCATTTTCAATGTTCATGCAACAACAACATGCCACTGAAAGAAGGGAGATTTCAGCAACCAAAGCCATACAAGCGGTCGTCAATAGAATGGATCAGTTCAATCGAAAAGACGTAACCAAGTATCTGTGCGAGTATGTGAAGGAGATGGAGCTGCATTGTGTGTCAGAAGGTGAGATGATTCAAAGCTTTGAGCTAGTTGTTGCTTCAGAAATTAGGGAACATGTTAGGGGAATTAAAGATGGGCATGGGAGAAACTGGGAAGAACTCAAGGTAGCTTTGAAGGAGGAATATTTCATGGAGGACTCTGAGAGAGTAACAAAAAGGGTTCTGGCATCAGATCAACCATTTGTCTTACCTTTGGTACAAGGCAATGTACCGTTTGAAGTTTTAATCTATGTCCTAGTATAAGAGGGTATACACGCCTCCTTGTAAAGAAGAAAAAAACTTTTGCAAGTTAAGCAGTGTGTCTTTCTAGCCCTCTCTCAGTAATCATGGCAAGTGTAGCATTTCCAACATTTAAAGGAAAGAAGGGGGAGGATTTGGTAACAGACTTCCTAGATGACTTTGAAGTAGCATGTGTAGTGAGCAACAAAGATACGGATGAATCCCGGGTTAGAATCTTTAAGCATCTCATGAAGCTAGAAGGTAGATCATGGTACAATGCACTTCCACAAGCAACCAAGGATGACAGGGAACCCTTAAAAAATGCTTTTAAGAGGCGCTTTGGGGGAGGTACCACTTCAGAAAAGTTGTGGGACAAGTTGAGAGACTTAAAGCAGGGAGGCCTGTTGGAGTATGCTACCTACGAGTCCAAATTTGTGGACTTATGGGAGAGATGGGTTGCCTCACTGGAGGAAGGTGAAGGAGCGCCTAATTTCCTAAAGAAGGACCGTTTCATTGCTGGTCTATGGTCGCTGCTTAGAGAGAAGGTGAAGGGAAGGTTTCCTGCAACATATGAGTTGGCAGTCGAAGTAGCCCGCCTTAAAGACAAGAAGCTACGCATGCAAGCAAGAGTAAACGAGTCAGACGAAACAAGCTCAGCCCGACCAACCCCAGTGACTGCAACAACCAATCATAGAGTCCAACCGCAGGAGGCATTAGAAGAGCAAGACCTGCTGAGTCGAATCACCACCCAACTAGACAGTTTATCTGTGCATCTGGTGCAGCAAGAGCATGCACCTGGAAGGAACCCAGAACAAGGAAGAGGACAACAAAGGCAGAACCCAAAGTACCACTGTTACAACTACGGGGAAGATGGCCATGAAATGTACTACTGTCCACACCCGAGGAGGCAGAATTTCAATACAGGGGGGAGACAGAATCAGATCTCTCCACCAAGAGCAAGACCACCGCCACTCAGGCAACCAATCCCACCTGTTCAAATCCCACCACCAGCGGTGCAACCACAGCTGGCCACACCAATTCGACGCCAGTCACCAATGTAACCACCACCACAATCACCACTTACAATCATCCTATGCCCACCATCAATTGGTACCCGCACACCAAGTATCATTGGTCTTACAGAAGAGGTCAAAATGAGTGTAAGAGAGGAAGGATCAAGTAAGAAGACTATTCAAAGAACTCAAGCAGTGGAACAAGAGGTTAAAGAATCAAAAGATGCTACCCAGGTGGGGGAGGTAAGTCAAGAAAATTGTGTTACAAATGTGAGTACATATTTAACCTTGAATGAAATAGGCACCAAAGCGATCAATCGACAGCATTGGGCAGTAAGGGTAAGAAGGTGTAAAGTGTTGATTAGGCCTCGTCAGAGTAAGAGGAATGCAAAGGTCATGAAAGATACAAGAGAAGAGGAAAACCAGCCTGTTAGCAAGGCTTTGCAGAAGATGGACAACATATCAAGCAAAGGGGAGGGCTTTGAAAACGGAAGCCTATGCACCAACATGGACCCAGGACAGTGTAGCAAGCTAAAGGAATCTTGCATCAAGGCAGTTTCACTTGAGGACCATAACGAAGAGGTAAGTATGACTGAAGGTTTGGAGTTGGCTATTGCTCCAGAGGCTTGGCAGCCAAGCAAGACTTTATTGTGTAGTGTTATAGACTTGGAGATGGGTAATGCCTCCAGTTTATGTGAGGGTGTTCAAAGTAAGTTTGATGATCAATATGTTGCCAAACTTTTAAGGATGTTCCAAACCCCTCCACAACACAGCATTGTGTTTGCATGGGATGCATCAGACCTATGGCTATGGCTAGCTGCTCTAACATATAGAGAGAAGATCAGCATGGAGATAAGAGCAAAGGAGCCATGGATAGACAAAAGCCTGATAGAATGCAAGAATAAAGACCTCATTCGTAATTTGCTACAATTTTTTACAAATAGTGCAACCTCTCTTTGGAGAAAGGTAAGTGGATTACACTTGTATTTAAGCTGCAGGGTAGGTAGCTTGCTATTAGCATCAGTAAAGGAAGCTGACATGTTTGAGCACACCCAAAAGAAGCATGATATGCTTGCAGTTTTTTCTAATGGCAGTAAGCAAGACTCTGAAGACAACTTGAGCTCACCACACCAACAAGGCGGCCATATATGGTGGATTCTTGGTACACTCTTGGAAATCATAATTTTCAGTTCTATCTTTGCAGGAGCCAAGATGCTCATTTCCCCTCTCGCTACTGGTGGTTACAAATTTGATCCAATTTGGCATGCAAATTTTATTGTTCGTACACTGCAAACAATGATCCTATTTTTCACTTGGGATCCAAGAGGACATTGGCACAAAGTTCTGGAAGCCATGGGCTTCCCCTTTAATCAACCGACACTATTCCAAGGAACAAGTTATCACTCGGACCTGTTACAGATTCAGGAATATCCCAGAAATCTCACCAATGGCCAAATGGAATGGCTAGTTCAGAAGGCAACTCGATATCGGATCCTACAACTAAGCGAAAGAAGAAACAGATGAGCTAGAGACATGAATGCCTCTAGCCAAAAGGGGAGGGCTAATGATGGGGGCTTTTCACAAGCCAAGCTCCCATACCCCTCTTCTCTCGTCCCCACCCCATGAAAACCCCCTCTTAGGGAGGGAGTGATAAAACGCATTAGAAAAAGTAAGAAAAAAAATAAAGTATGATTATGTAAATATATAAGAAAGGTAAAATAGGCCACCTCATGCCTGCGGGGTAGCCCATCCCCACCTTGCCTCCTTTTTCTTCACTGTTGCCCCGCCGGGTGTCCCTTTTCCTCTCCTCCACTCAAAAGGTCAACCCCCTCTCTCTTCCCCTTGTCCTTTCTCCTTTCTCTCTCCCCTCAAGCTACCCCACCTCTCACCAATAATGCATTATAACTCACCAATAATGCACCCTAACTCACATGCAACTTACCCTATCTTCCAAAATAGTATACCCCACCCCCTCTTTCTCTCTCCTATCATATCCCATGACCCAAATACCCCCCTCTCTCTCTAAATGGCGCCATGTCTCTTGTCTTGTAGCTAAATAACCTCCCCCACACTCACACACACTCAGTTTAACTGAAAAAGGTACCCACAGACCCATCCCCACCCGGTGGTTACCTGATTTTTCTTGTGTTCACACACATCTGCACACAGATTCACCTCTGAACACACTCCCCTCTCTCCCCTCTTGTAATTACTTTATTCTCCATGTCACCTCTCACTTTTTTTCATCAACCCATCTCTCTCTCTTAGTCTCTCTCTCATGAGAGTGCTGTTCTGGCATATATACACACAGCCAGACAAGTGAGGCCCACAGTCACATGGCCTATGTAGATAATGATTTCTTCATTTCTAAATTCTAGAATTTCTCCCCCCTCCTCCCCTATATAAGGAGGGGTCACCATCACACTAAACACACACACACACCATCACCAAAGAGTACACTATGCACTGTGTGTGCCTAGTGCACACACACACACACACACACACCATCACCAAAGAGTACACTATGCACTGTGTGTGCCTAGTGCACACACACACACACACACCATCATCATCACCGCAATCACCATGCTCGTCTTAAGCATGACCTCTACACCCTTGGGCTTTGGAAGATGAAGGGAAACTAAATGAATGATGATGGCCGTAACCCTCGTGCGAGTCTTCGCCATCAACTCCCACCTATCCGCCATGTGCTCTACCACGCTCTCCCTTCTCATTCCCCTACCCTATGCTCCCCATTTCATCGCCTTATTCTCTAAATAAAGCTTGAGGTTTTGTGAGTATGTTTTCTTGCAATGTTTTGCCCATGTGAGGTGTGCGGAATCGCCACCTAGTCTTGTGTTTGGAGTGAGCTTGTGTATGTGTGAAGGGTGTGCGGATTCGCCATCCTTTTCTGGTGCCTAAGTACTAAGCCGCTATACCCCCTCCCTCACTCTCTCTCTCTCTCTCTCTCTCTCTCTCACTCACTTGATCTCATTCCCTTTCCTCTTCATCAGTGCTCCCAAGCATCCATCTCTCTTGGATGAAAACTTTGTTATGGTGGTGTGTTGTTTGCGTCCTAGCCGCTAAAGCTAGGTGGTGCCCCATGTTTGGTTTACCATGACAGGCTCGAGGCGCGCCATTCGGTCCCCGGTGTTTTAGAGGCCATCGAGGTTCGGTGTTTGCTTTGCTCCCGAAACATCGCCAAGGATATTACCAAGGACTGGAAGGGCTTGCACGTTATCGTCAAGCTCACTGTCCAAAATCGTCAAGCCAAGGTTGATGTCGTCCCTTCCATTATCTACGAGGGATCCAATTTGGGTGGCATCTCTGCTGGTTTTCTCTCCTTTCTTTCTGTTGCTTCTACTTCTGATTTCGCGGCCCTGCGTTGCCCCCTCCCTCTCTCTCTCTCTCTCTCTCTCTCTCTCTCTCTCTCTCTCTCTCTCTCTCTCTCTCTCTCTCTCTCTTTACTAGGAATAAACGGTAGCTAAATTAAATCATGATAAAGATGCCCGTTACATAAACCTCAGAAAAATAGCCCATTTGCTTCATTCTGCAGCCACCCCCACACCTAAACATTATTACAGAACATGAAACATCATTGCAATCAAAACTCAATAGCTTAAGAATATAAAGATCTAATACTTGTAGTTGGCAACATGAAGCGATTCATCAATGCCAACTCCCTTAGCAGCATCTCCAACATATTTGCCAAGTACAGCCGCCTCACTAGAGTTGGCCTTGCATCGGGCAAGCAAAGCAGCTTGTGTTGTAGGAATGTTTTCCTTCTTTCCAGCCCAAGTCTTCAAAGTGCTGGCTTTCATTAATGCTCGTCCAAATGAGAAAGAAAGTATCCATGGCTTCTTGGTATCCAGCTCATTCATGGCATTCAAATTCAAAGTTTCTTCTTCCTCACTTTGACCGCCGGACAAGAACATGACACCAGGAACAGCATGCGGAACCGTCCTTTGAAGTGCTTGTACAGCATAGCGAGCCAACCCATTTGCATTCTCAAGTATGGCAAGAGGAGACGGCTCAGTTGGACCAATCTTGAGCACAGCTCTCCACTTCGCAAATCGGGCTCCAGCATTGGGCAAGGCCGTCCAATCTCTGAGTGGTTGTCTCACCGTCAGCGCATGCCTGCAAGGTTGACAGTGCCCTTATCTACCTTGATGCCGAGGACTAATCCATCCTCTTTAAGTACCTCCACAAACGGCTCCCTTGCCAGGTCGCAATGTAATTGGCAGCCGCAATAAGCTCAGTTGCATATTTACCCTCGACAGGGGCCATGGCAGCTAGCAAGGTAGAGATGCAAGGGTCTCTCTCTCTCTCTCTCTCTCTCTCTCTCTCTCTCTCTCTCTCTCTCTCTCTCTCTCTCTCTCTGCAGCCGTTTTTGACCTAGTAGACAGCAGTCCACTCTTTTGATCATAACTTCTTCATCCGAACTCCGATTTGGGTGATCTATAGCCTCAATCGAAGAGCACAAAGTCCTCTACGCATTGATGTAAAGACAAAAACTTTCAGAGTTATGGAAGGCGTTTCTGTAGCAGCATTTCTGAAGTGAATAGGTTCAACAAAATTGATTCTCTTCTCCTATTTTACATACAATGTCTTCCGGCACTCGCAAGGGTTCTTCTTCTTCAACAAGGTCCACAACCATTGTGGAAAATGATCCAAAATCTCCTAAGTGTGGAGATAGCAACACAACCACCCAACCAACGACATCGGAAACCATGATCATGGCGTACTTGGTATCATTGCAAGAGACCGTAAACAAACAAGGCGAGGACTTACGAGCACTTGCAATGGAGAATGGCACACTAAGGGTACTTGTGGTTGAGAATGAGAATCTCAAGAGGACACTTGAGATACAAACAACACGTTTGATGCAACTTGAAGAGGAAGTCAAGGAATGTAAACGCTCTCTTGTGGACTTGAATGCTTTGAAGGAGCGGATGAGCAAAGTAGAACATGACCATGTATTGAAAGAGGAGAAATTTGACACTATGAGCCGGGATGTATGCGACATGAAAAATGTATGCACAAACAAGTCTTGGGCTGATGTATGTGGTAGCAATGTGGTTTCTAATTCCTCACTCATGCAAGCTATGGTTCAAACAAAGAATGTTGAGAATGTGGATGTGGAGGAGTTGAAGGAACGGGAGCGACGTTCCAAGAACATTGTTATTCGTGGAATTCCCGAAGAGAAGTTAGAGACACCTCCTTCTCTTGCCATTGTTATTGAAGATTTTTTCAAAACCCACTTTGGCATGTCCGGAGTTATGGTCTATGGAGCACATAGAGTGGGGAAGCAAGGAGCTCCTCGCTCGGGAGAATGGCCAATTGTATGCACCATGCCGGATGAGACCAAGCGAAAGATTATCCTTGATAATAGTTGGATCTATTTGAGGGATACAAAATGTTTTGTATGTGAAGATCGCACTATTAAGCAACAAAATATGCGTCGCAAGGCATATGAGGAAAAGAATAATAAAAACAAGGAGATCTCTCATGAAGAAAATGTGCCCAAGGAGGAGGCAAGTCTCTCAAGCAAATAGGGATGCGTGACCTATGAGACCGAGTTACAATTGAAAATATGCTTTTGGAATTGTAATGGATACCCATGGAATGCGGGAGTTGGCATTGATGAACTAACAAGCAAAGCCGATGTTGTACTTCTTGTTGAAACTTGGGAGCATGATACACAAAGGATTAACGGCTTGGAGGATTACAATGTACATTCATTGATGTGGTCAAAGAATCTCAAGCAACGAAGAGGACAAGGAGGGTTAGCATGTATGGTTAAGAAAGGATTGGAAGATTTTGTATCAATTGTGAAAGATGACAAGTACAAACGTTATGTATGGCTGAAAATTATGACACCAAAAAGAGCACCCATTTTTGTAGCCGGTTGCTACATTCCTCATCATGATTCTCCCTTTTATGCTTGCATGGATAGAGATCAACCATTTTCTGATTTGGAAGAGGACATTGCTTATTTCAAAGGTGAAGGTGATGTTATTGTATTTGGGGATATGAATGCTCGCACAAAAACATTGCAACATGATACTCAACAATTTGATATGCCATACATTTCAAGGGAGTTGGAGGAAGTTCACTTGTATGATCGTACTTCAATGGATGAGAAAGAGCCGGATCACTATGGAAAGTTACTTTTACACATGTGTAATAGCACGGGTATGCTCATTGCCAATGGTGTATCTTTGTGGAGTGGAACCAATGGATTTACATGTAGAAGACATAATGGGGATAGTGTGATTGACTATATGCTACTCTCTAAAGCCATCATGTATCGCATAAAGAGTTTTATGTTTGGTCAATGGACCCCGGAATCCGACCATCGCACCTTATGTATTGACCTTTCATGTAGAGAAGCAACTAAGCATGATAATCTCAGCCAAAGGAAAGAGAAGTTATCACTATGTATGGATTTCAAACGGGCACCAATGTACATTGAAATGGTTGAGCAAAAATTATGGATGACAAAGCTTCAATGTGATGCACCATTGGAAACTAAATGGGAAGCTTTCAAGAAAGCTATTTGTTCTTGTGCGGAAGAATGCTTTTCCATAAAGCATTTCCATGGTATCAACAAAGATAGATCACGCAAAAGGTGGTTTGATAAAGAATGTCAAGATGCTCGAAAGTCCTTGATAAAGCTTGATGCAACTATGGACAAAGACAACTATCAAAGTCATTTGCATACATGCAAGGCATTGATTCAAAAGAAGAGAAGAAGATGGGAAGTAAAGCAACAAGAATTTCAAGCCCAAGAAAAGGCACATGCATGTGGAAGATTTTGGAGAAACTTGAGAGGAAAGCGGGTTGAGAATTTTGGTAACTTGAGTCTAGTGGATATGTACACACATTGTAGGCAATTATATGAGCAAGAAAATACTGAAAAAATGCCATTTTATGGTTCAGTCCCATGTATGCCGTCTTTTTTTACTATTGAGGATGTATGCAGTGGGCTTGAAAAGTTGGCCACTCGCAAAGCGGGAGATCTTCAAGGTATCAAGCCGGAGATGATCAAATGGACGGGAGATTTTACCCATGAGTGGATGTGTGTTATGTTCAACCTTGCACTTCAACATGGTATGCCTTATGATTGGAGTACTAATTGGGTTAAGCCTTTGCATAAAGGAGGGGATGTAAAGAATGTAAGCAACTACCGGACTATAATGATTGGGTCTCTTATGGCAAAGTTGTTTGGGTGCATAATGGAGATGAAATTGAGTGATTGGGCTGAAGAGAATGACAAGCGTGCAAAGGGACAAGTGGGTTTTCGTCGATGCCATAGCACCATTGATCATCTTGTCACTCTTCGTGTTCTCATGGAGGAAAGTCGGTTGAAAGGCAAGCGATTGTATTGTTGTTTTGTGGACTTTAAGAAAGCCTTTGATATGATTCCACGTAACAATTTGTGGAGAAGGATGGAAGAACTCCAAGTGCCAAGTGAGTTTATGCTTGCGGTTTCTCGAATCTATGAGAAGGTGATTTGTCAATTGCGCATGGGAAGAGAAATTTCAGAAATTTTTGTAAGCACTATTGGGGTTAAACAAGGATGTCCATTGTCACCAACTCTCTTTGGTCTATGCATCAATCAATTGGAACAAATGGTACTTGACTTTATGCAAGAAGAAGGCATTGAAGAGGTCGCTATTTGCAATGCGGTAATCATGCTTTTGTTGTATGCGGATGATGTAGTGCTTCTAGCACACACTTTAGAAGATGCACAAAAACTTATGGTTGTCCTTGAGAACTTTTGCTTGCATAGTGGGCTAATTGTAAATGAATCCAAAACAAAGGTTATGCTTGTGAAAACCAACCATAAGGAGAAGCCATGCATTGTGTACAACAACGAGACACTTGAAGTTGTTGAGAGCTTTAAGTACCTTGGCCTTGAGGTTCCATCCAATCACAAGTGGCATGAATGTGCTATGCGTCGTTTGGAAGCGGGAAAGAGAGCATATTATGCATTTGAGAACATGTGTAATGTGGGAAACATCAAGTGTTGGGTTCTCAAGAAGTATCTTTTTGATGCATTGGTGACACCGGTTCTTCTTTATGGAGTTGAAGTGTGGGGCGGGAGCATCTCAAAGTCTACTTGGAAAGAGTTTGAGAATGTCCAAAAGCGTTTTCTTACAAACTTTCTCCAAGTTAAGACACAAACACCATATATGCTCCTACTTCTTGAGTCGGGATCTCTTCCAATTGAGGTTATGGGCATGGAAAGGGTTGTGGAGTACATGATAAAGATGCGTCAAAACCCCTCACATCGACTTCCTACAATTACATGGGAAGCAAGCAAAAAAGTTCAAAAGACGCATAAAAGCAAGATCTTGAGCACGGGATGGATGCAAGACATAAAGAAGTGGTTTGGGAGATGGGATGCATTACACTTGCTACATGATGCTTCAATTGACTCTCAAGTGAATGAAGCGTTTCTACAACGCCAATGTATTACGGCTTGGGAGAAATCCGGTGGGTCACGCTTCATACATTACACCACCTATATTGCCCCCAACTGCAAAACCATGTTCTTCGCTGAGAGAGGAAACCGTACTCACACTTACATGCTTGAGCCTATTCCCTTGTCCGCGATATGCACTATCGCAGCAATTTGGCTTAGCTCCCATTTCCTTCGATGCGAGATAGGGCGTTGGGGCAATGGAGAAGAGTCAAATCGATTGTGCACATTATGCTCACTGCAACTTCGAGAGTCTGAGTACCACACACTACTAGAGTGCTCAGCTTTTGATCACATCCGAACTTGCTTCTCTCACATTTTCAGCCATAACTTAGACCTACACACTTTCCTCTCCCAGCCAAAGTGTGGGCTCTCCATTGCGACTCTCATCACTACAATTTTGGAGCATCGAGAGTCACTCATCAGCCATACACATACTACATCAAATGTAACTTTGGTCCCATAGGTCACATTTGACCTCCGAGGACGATAATAAAATCTATCTATCTATCTATCTATCTCTCTCTCTCTCTCTCTCTCTCTCTCTCTCTCTCTCTCTCTCTCTCTCTCTCTCTCTCTCTCTCTCTCTCTCTCTCTCTCTCTCTCTCTCTCTCTAAGAAAACTGAACTCTCTCAAAGAGCGCGCGCCGGCGCGCACTCTTTGAGAGAGTTCAGTTTTTTTAGAGAGAGAGCCAGGTCGCAATGTAATTGGCAGCCGCAATAAGCTCAGTTGCATAGTTACCCTCGAACGCGGCCATGGCAGCTAGCAAGGTAGAGATGCAAGGGTCTCTCTCTCTCTCTCTCTCTCTCTCTCTCTCTCTCTCTCTCTCTCTCTCTCTCTCTCTCTCTCTCTCTCTCTCTCTCTCTCTCTCTCTCTCTCTCGTCCGGATCGCTTCCCATTGAGGTCTTGGGCATGGAAAGGGTTGTGGAGTACATGCGTAAGACACAACGTAGCCCTTTGCATCGACTTCCTAGAATCGCATATGAAGCAAGTCAAAAGGTTCAAAAGACATGCAAGAGCAAAATACTAAGTTCGGGGTGGATGCTTGATATCAAGAAATGGTTTGGAAGATGGGATGCATGTCACTTGGTCAAGGATGCGTCGATCGACTCCCAAGTTAATGAGGCCTTCTTACAACGCCAATGTATCATGGCTTGGGAGAAATCCGGAGGTTCTCGCTTCAGCCATTACACCACACACGTTGCCCCAAACTACAAATCTCTCTTCTTCTCGGAACGAGGTAACCGAACCCATTCCTACATCCTTGAGCCCATCCCGTTGAGTGCGATCCGCACCATTGCCTCCATTCGTCTTAGCTCCCATTCTCTACGCTGCGAGACAGGACGTTGGGGCACTGGCGAGGAGTGTCATCGACTTTGCACCTTATGCCCTCGTCAAGTGCGAGAGAGTGAGTACCACACACTACTTGAGTGCTCTGCTTTTGACCACATTAGGTCCTCTTTTCCCCATATATTCAGCCATGAGCTCTCCCTACATACCTTCCTCTCCCAACCACGATGTGGACTCTCTATTGCGACGCTCATTTCAGCCATTTTTGAGCATCGAGAGTCACTTATGAACTCCACTCACACCACGTGACATGTTCATTTGGTCCCATAGGTCATATTTGACCTCCCAGGACGATAATAGAACTATCTATCTATCTATCTATCTCTCTCTCTCTCTCTCTCTCTCTCTCTCTCTCTCTCTCTCTCTCTCTCTCTCTCTCTCTCTCTCTCTCTCTCTCTCTCTCTCTCTCTCTCTCTCTCTCTCTCTCTCTCTCTCTCTCTCTCTCTCTCTCGTGTAGGGCTTGCCTTCTTCTTCGCCATAGCCATGCGGAAGGAGGACACTATCACGTGCGTGAGTGCGGAGGGGTTCGAGTTCGTCATTGATTGCAAGGCTGCCATCGTCTCGAACACCCTCAAAAGCATGCTCAGCTCCGCTGGAGGCTTCAAGGAGACGGGAAGTCAAGCTTCCGGAGATAAGCACACCAGTTCTGGAAAAAGTATGTGAGTTTTTGTACTGGTCTTTGCAGTTTTCCAATGGCATTGAGACGGAGTTTGACATCGAGCCAAAAATGACTCCGGACTTGATCATGGCTGCGAATTTCCTGCACACATAGTGGTGGCTTCTTGGTCCATAGAAGGATGAAGATTGATAGTGTTAAGTTTTTGTTAGAGCTGCCGCTTGACCTGCCTTTCATTGTGTAAATGTCATGCTAGCAAAGGTTTTCCACAAGGTGAATAGAGGGTCTTGTAAATTATAATTTTCAAGGATTTCATATCCAAGTGTCCTTTATGGTCCAAAAGAGAGAGAGAGAGAGAGAGAGAGAGAGAAAGAGAGAGAGAGTGTTAAGAATTAGCGCCATTGGCTTCGCTCCAATTAATTACCAGCAGAGTTATATTTCTAAGGGGGCCGGCTGTAGAGTAGAAAATCTTGCCGAAGCTGAGCATTGTGGGAGATGGGAGCAGCTGAAGCACAGGAGCAAGTGGAGGAGAAGCCGTGGGGGATGATGCAGCACCTGCAGAAGCACAAGCCAATGTCGTCAAGTGGTAGAGTTTGTGACGCTCCTGGTGGGGGCAGGCGTGGTGGTGGTGCAGTTGGCAGTGATGGCGCCGCTGCTGCTGTTGTTAAGCCCATTGCTGGTGCCCGTGGGCTTTCTGATGGCGTTGTGCACGGAAGGTCCCCTCATAGCCGGGGGGGGGGGGACCATAACGACTATTTTTGCGGTGTCGTGGGTGTACAAGTATGTACTGACGGGGAGACAACCTGACGTTTCCCATGAATTGTTCCTTTTGATGAACATTGCAGCCTTCGCTTGCGGCCGATATCACAACCGCTTATATTTTTTAGGGAAAATTACCAAAATACCCCTCTAATTTGAGGAAATTCCCAAAATACCCTTGTATCTATTTTGGTTGGATTGTTCAAGATTTTCTAATCTTCATTTGTTTTTGACAATTGAGATCCGTTTTTGAGTGCTCAGCATGTAATTTGTCACCAGTTACCATCGCAAAAAAGGCAATTATGTCTAGAAGCAATTCATCTCCAAAGCCTACGAGAATTGCCACTGTGATTGAAGCCATCAATTGGATGGATGTTGAGGGACGTTTGAGTCTTTTGGACATGCTTGTATCTGATGTTTTGGAAATGTCTTTCTAAGTTTTTTTCAAAAAAAAGAGAGGGAGAGAAAGAGAGAGAATCCGACTTGCTTCTGAGACTCTGAGAAAGCGGGACAAAGAGAAGCCCTGCAAGTGAGCAAGAGACATGACACTAAAAATTCATTAAACTCGGCCGCTAAGAGTGAGTGACCGGTGCTTGAAAAAAACTTTTTTCCAAAAACTTGTCAAACCTACATGTTCGAAACAATAGAGGTAAACTGACTAAATCTGAATGTTTTTACGCCAATTTACAACAAAAAAAAAAAACAAATTTTGGAGGTTTTCTCACCTTTACCTATGATATTTAGAGGTAAATTTGTAGGTGGGGTTACACTAAACCTAGGTTTGTGTTACACTAAACCTATGTTTTTTTCAAGCATTGTGAGTGACTTATAGAGGCGGCGCTAAGTGTGTGTGTGTGTGTGTGTGTGTGTGTGTGTGTGTGTGTGTGTGTGTGTGTGTGTGTGTGTGTGTGTGTGTGTGTGTGTGTGTGTGTGTGTGTGTGTGTGTGAGAGAGAGAGAGAGAGAGAGAGAGAGTATTTGTCTAGATTGGTTGAGAGCATGCACACCCCTTCCATGCACAGTTCGTTGCATAGTGGCAGAGTCAGGCCCTGTTTTGTGGAACTCTAGAAGAAGGTGGAGGTAGGGATTTACGCGCTACTAGAAAGACTGGTTTTTGAGAAAAGATTCCTTGGTTGTGATCCCACAACTGTGGAAGATGAACCTCACTCTCTCTCTCTCTCTCTCTCTCTCTCTCTCTCTCTCTCTCTCTCTCTCTCTCTCTCTCACACACACACACACACACACACACATCCAAATTCTTTATCTTTGTTCTCGTCGAAAGATAGGGCCAAGGTGATTGCGAAGGCATTGCATAAGAGGTGATTGACAAGCTGTTGCATGCAAGTGGTGATTATCGTTCATGTCGATAGTACCTTATGATCTTCATCACCTCTCCCGCCCTTGGCCGCAAAGTCCTCGTGATTGGGGCCTCCTCTTTTGTAACTCAACATGAAAACTAAAAGAGTCCGTAGTCCATGAAAACTATTCTTTTCATGTATGTGATGTGAAGGATATTTTCCTTTTCCTCTCGTTTCTCAAGTGTCATGATTATACGCTGCAAGATCTTTTTTGCAAGCTAGACAAAATGGAGTCACTCACCCAAAAAAAATTATCTCCAATTTCAATAAGGTACAACCTAGCACCAAAGATTGCAAATACACATTGTTCATATTGGCTCCAACCTACCACTGTTTCCATTATGATTTAAGTTCTATGTATCTTGTGGGGTTTTGCTCTTTTTTATAATTGCTCGAAAAGGTTTGCTTGGAGTTTGAAATTCCTCATCCTACAGTCAACCATGGCTAGGCACATAACCATCTATGGACGACAATGTGGCAACAAGATTGTATTTATGTTTGATGACAACATCTATGCACTTTCTTTCTCTTTTGTGATACAACATTATGAAATAATTAATGCATTCAATTTGCATCCATTAACTCTAATGGGAGAGCATCTGAAGATAAAGGCTACTGAACATGCTAGTGGTGAAAAAATCTTCCTTCTCAATCATGGCCAATGTCAATTCTATAAGGTTTATAATGCTATTGAAAGCACACAAGGCATTGGAATGAAGGACACACTAGTAATAGTCAGATGGTCCCTCCAAAGTAGTTGGTAAACTACATGCAATGTCTTCACAAAGCATCCTACACATGGTACTCAAGCAAGCAAAGGATATCATTCAAGTTCAAGAGCTACCTATGCATTATGATGGACATGTGGCATTTGAATTACCATCTTTTTTATCTATTTGTGCACAAATTTATGACAATTGCAACATGTGAATTTACCATGGAGAATAAGTTTGCACAAATAGAGTTTTGGAATATGCTCAGCAAGATGGTTCAGAAGCAAGGATATGACTGTGTATCAATGTGTGTGTAATACATTAAATGAAGAGTATGGATCTTTTGTTTGAAATTATTTTAATGTGTGTGAACACATTAAAGGAAGACTATGGCTCTTTTTTTTGAGACTATTTGAGATGCAACATGGTTACTTTGCTACACTATACTCTATAGAGTAACTACTGAGATCTTGATCTAATCTTTTTCATTGCTTATGCTCGCTCGGTTTCTTGTCCGCTCGGAAGTACTCGCTCGAGGATTGGGATTCCTCCAACGAATCTTGAGTGGACTGGACATGAATTGTCAAAAAGACTTGAAATTTTGGAAAAGCTAGATGAGCAAAGGCTAACTGCTATAGCTCACATCTCTGCACAAAAGCAAAAACAAAAATAGTTTTTTAATTCCCACTTAATCACAAAAATCTGCAAGAAAGGGGACTTAGTTTTAGTCTATTCCCTTAAGCAACACATTCCCAAGTTTAAGAAAAATGGAAATGGACCATTTATCATTGAAGATGTATCTCCAAGCGGCGCCATAAAATTGTCCACCCTAGATGGTGAACCAATGGCTAATTGGATTAGTGGATGTCGTTTAAAGAAATACAATTTGCCACTAACCAATGAATTGCTAGAAAGAATGCATGCAACCGTGCAAAGGAGGATTAAATAACAACAGGTTATTGATGAAGCCCAGAGGAAGTTCGGCTTCGGGTACTCAAACGAAAAGCTACTCTCAGGAATCAACAGCTATCGATTCCCGTCAACACTCTGGAAATAGATGACCGACAATGGGAATTGCCTAAAGATGCAGTTTCAATAGATAATGATAGGTTAGACGGAATGGACCTGCGCATCAAAGTACAGCTCAACAATCATAGCACCAATGCTTTGGTCGACACAGGAGCTAGAGTAAATGTAGTTAGTTATTCCACGTACAAGAAGGCAACAAGTCAAGCATTGACAGCAGGAATAGCGACAATCAAAGGATGCAACAAGAACCCAATCCCAACATTGGGAGTAGTCAACTTGAATGTGATAGTACATGGATGTTCATGTCCTCATCAATTTGTATGCTTACTAGATGAACACATGAATGAGATGATGATTCTTGGAATTCCCTGGATGCGGATATACAAAGCAGTACCAGATTGGGATACAAATTAGCTCAAGCTATCACCTAAAGGCGGGCAACTCATTGTTCCAATTGCACCAAGCAAGGAGGAATGGAAAGGAAGCAATCAGCAAACCAAACCACAAAGTAATCAATCTTCTCCATCCCCTCGACAAGCAAATGCTACAAGTAGCATGTAAGGAGTCATGAAAATTTGGGTACCAAAAGCACAGCTTAAGGATAAGCCGATTCAAATATGGGTGCCCAAAACATCACCGACAAAACAAAAGAAGGTTCGAAGGGTAAAAACACAAAGACCAACATCTCAAAGCAAGGAACCTAACTTGAAATTGGTTTGGAAGAAAAAGGAGCACTTATCTTCTCCACAAACTGTAAAACCAATCAAGCAATGGCGAGTTAAGTCTCAAAAGACTCCACCACAACATACAGCACCAAGCAAACCAAGCTACCGATGGCGAGAAAAAGCTCAATAACATCCAAAAGTGCTACCAACAGCCCAAGCAATCAGCGTGCTGAAGCATCATGATGGCACCATCAAGCAGAGAGCACACAAGCTACAAGATTTTCTCTTTGGAAGATAGCATCAGAAAGCCTCGACATCAGAAACCCTTGAGTTAATTACTCAAGACCCACCTCTTGCACAGCATATTGGTTTGAACTGCATTGATCTTCAAAGCATGGTAGAGCCAACCACGGCTATGCATAGACACAATTGTTCAATCCATGCACACAGTCGTCCCGGAGTACGCCATCTAGGAGAGGTGGAAGGGCACTAAGCAATTAAGGTCAATGTTTGAAGAGGGAGGAAAAAGTTTGATGTTAACGTGTGTTTTTTTGCAAAATTACCTAATAATGCCCTTATAATTCATCATCAAGGGAAAATTCACTGATAATATCTTGTAAATAGTGTATATACTATCAGAAAATCATCAAAAATAGTCTTTTTTGGTTATTTTTCATCATTTTTTTCAATATTGAGACTTAAAATGAAGAAATCCAACAAAAAACAAGAAGTTGTGTTTTTCAATGGATTTTATTAATTATTGGATTTTCACTTTACTTTTTTAGAGCATTTTTTTTTCTTTGATTTTTTTCAATAAACAGGTCAAAAATTAATAATAAATAGCAAAGAGGGTCAGATGGAAAAACGGAAGACGCGATGGTGATAAAAAAGACAAGGTAAACAAGCATAAAAATTTTCAATGAAATCAAAAGATGAAAACGGGAAGTCTAAATTAGGTGGCCATACCTACTTTTGCAAAATTCTTGCAGAATGAGCTGCAGGAATCCGATCAAGGAAATGTTTGAGTCTAACATAGATTTCACGGCCTAGTAGGACTAACGAGGGAATCTAGGGAAAATTGGTTCAGAAAGTCCTGGTATAAATATCCAAGGTAGGCTAAGACCAACTCATTTCCACTTGTGGCCTTTGCAGAGAGAGCTTTTCGACCCCTTTCGCGCGTCTTGTCCGGAGTCTACAATTGCCCGTTTTCAGTGCCGTCTCACACGAGACATGAGTGGTAAGTTCTTTACTCGTCAATGATCCATTCTGTACGGCCGGTAGCTAGTCTAAATCCCTAGAAAAAACCCTAGAAACCGAGCAGTGCACTAAGACCTACGACCAAAAACTGACCATAGCGGCCTGTCAGCTCGACCAAATCAGATGAGATTTGAATTGTAGCATGCCCTAACATAATAGAATCGTTCTATATCATCAGTTAACCATTCCGCAAGGGTCAAGGGGATCCTCAGTAGAAAAGCTAGCTTTTTGGCAGATGCCAGAATTCCGATCTGACTCCACAGACAGCTTGCCTACGAGGTTCATATACAATTATATGATTGGTTTTGTGAAATCAATCAAGCAAAGCCCTCAAAAAGCAAAAAATGGCTCAAGGGCTACAAAGCATCAATTTCAACATACAGGGTCAAAATGACTCCAAATGAGCCAGAATTGGATGAGTTGCTTCACGACTATATTGCGGACAAGCCCAAAGCCTCAAAATTCACTGACCAACTCAACAGGCAGTGTAGTCACAAAAATCAGAGATTTTAGAGTCGACAAAGCACAAAGTGATGTCGGCAAGACCAAACTTGAACAAATTCAATTTATGACTTGTTTTAGGTGTATAGAATGTGTTTAGGTCAAAAATTTTAAGTTTTGCAAAAAAATTATGACTGCTGTAAATAATTGTGATTATTTACTTTTGTACCATTTTTGCTTGGAAATTGTATCATCACCTCACCTATCATGTGTACACACTTATTACATGCCAAAAATCAAGTATGAGCCAAAATGAGCATCTATAACTTGGAAAATTGCCAAAAAATGCAAACAAGTCTTTGCAAGCCAATTTTTGGGTTATGGACCACATTTTTTGATTCAAATCACCTCATATCTTATACACAGAGTCTATACAATGCTTAGAACCAATTTGTACCAAAAAATATTGATTTTGGTAGAAATGTTAATAATCGCGATTATTTAATTTGTAGCCAAAATGTGGGGGAATTTTGATATTTTGCCATCATACATCCAAAGTACATGATGTGTTAAGCCACTAGCCAAGTTTGAACCAATTTGGAGCTCAAAATCTTAAATTTCCATTATATCTACTATTTCAGAGACCTAAAGCCAAAATCTGGTACCATTTTCACCCTATTCATCCAAATGAGCCCATATTTCACTCAGAGTATGTATTTGGCATATACTTGAAGCCTGTGATGCCAAGTTTGTAAAATGTTGAAAAAAATACCCAATTGTAAATAATCGTGATTATTTACTTTGGTTGCAAAATTTTGTTTGGACTTTACAATTTTGTTCCTTGCATGTTTTTATGCATCTATGCTGTTCAAAAATTGATGTGAAGCAAATTGGACCAAAATTGTCAATATTTCAAACTAAAGAACATTTCAAAGAAAAATCCGTCAAATCGGCTAAGTTTGACACTCCATTCACTGCACAGGAGCCATGCAAGCAACAAAGAGGGCCAAGAAGAAGCTCAACCAGAAAGAAAAGTTGCAGGAGCTACCTGCATACCAATAGGATCTAGATTCACTCAAGGCCGCCAAGGCAGCCTATCTCTCAAAAGAACAGCTCAAAGAGCATCACACCACAGTGTTCACCGGCAAATTCAAGAGTGAGGAGGAACATCAGGTAGAGTTGCAACTCCTACTAAAAGAAGTGTATGATGTCGTCGCAAAGCCTGAGACCAAAGAAGCCAACCGCAAGCTAGGACTCAGAGATTTCTATAAACAGGAGCCGTGCGGTGTGGATTTCCAAAAAGCTTACGAGCTTTTATCCAGAATCAAAGAAGATGGAACTGCCCAGATTTCTGAGCCTCAGGGGAATAAAGTTAAAGTGGTGATAACCAAGGAAATAGTGGCAGAAGCACTTAGACTGCCCACAAAAGGAATGATAATGAGGGCAAGGGACAGGAAAACGGCAGGTACTTTCACCAAAGAAACCACCTTAGCCACCTTTGCGGACCTTATTCACAAGCAGGTGGAAGATCCATCCAGGTTATACCACCAACACTTCCACTTCCTGGCTAAGAGGCCACCAAGGTATACCACGCCAAATCATGCGGTTGCCACCACTTTCACGCAAGTCCTCAAGTCAACAACTAGGCAACCAGTGGACCACGCACAATATGTCTTGACCACGTTGAAAGGCACAAAGAAATAAGAAAAGATTACTTACCTGGGTGCACCAGAGGTATTAACAAGAATTGCATACCATGCCATCGGCATGGCCAACAACCTACCACCTGCCCTAGACCAAAACACTTGGATACTAGCAGCTCAACTATCTCCTTGAGCTACAAGATCGGCCAAGAGATCCTACAAGTCTGATGAAGAATCGGCTGAAAGCTCGCCGAAAAGGCACAGCAATGAAAACTCGGATAATGAAGAAAAGAGAGCACGAAGGGAAGAAATGAAGAGAAAAGCCGTGGCAGCACACCAAGAACAGCCCGTGCAAAAGCAAGCCCGGTTTGAAAGAAAGAAACATGCATACCAACGCAGCCGACAAGCACAAGGAAAGGACCTGGAAAAATGGGTGCCTAGGGGACTTAAGGGACCAAGGACCAAGCATCACACCAGGAAAGAGGCTAAAGAACCCACTGAAGTACTAGAATGTATGTACCAAGAAGCAGAAGCTTTAAAGCTAAAGAAAGTCGAAGAAGCGGCAAGGAAGGCAAAAGAGGTGGAAGAACATCAAGATGCAGAGGAGACCATTGCACAAGGAGAAGCACAACATACCCAAGGTGATGTATCTCCCCGCATCTCTTCTCCTGTCTTTGAACACCAAAATCAACCAATGTCGAGCCCACCACCATCACCGGCAGTTAAAGACACAACAAATGAGCCAACGAAAGAAGCAGAGCCTGAACAACAGAAAGCAGCTGAAGCTACACAAGAACTTGAACAGCAAAAGAGAGATAAATTAGCACAACAAGTAGATGTCTCTAATCAAGAGAAGAAAACATAGAAAGAGCCAGAGACCAAAAAGGCAGCAAGTCCTGTAAACAGAAGAGGACACCACAAGGCTTGAGCAGTCAAAAGAACAAGAGGCAAAGGAACCGCCCTCTACCTCCACGGAAAAAGAACAACCACCACTACAAGAACAACAACAACCAGCCGTCATGACACATCCAAAAGACACACAAGAGGCTGCAAAAACATCAACTCAGTTGGCACGACATGAAGACTAGCAACCGAATGATGAAGTCATCCTGCAAGTGAACGAATATGCTAAGCAAATGCAGGAGATGACAGAAAGGCTTTGCTCAACAACACTTGGCCGTAGTGCATGGGCCAAAGAGTTAGAGATGGTGATCGACGCACTCCAAGGGGAGTTAGATGATAGACTTAATGTCATCACCGATCTGCAAAGGCAAGTGCAGGAGCTCAGATCAGAAGCTGAACAACATCAGCTCGCTAGAGATAAGTAACAAAAAGAAATGGAGGAGCTGGGTGATCTGCTTACCAAATTGTTAGATGCGTCCAAAGCCAAGGATGATCAGCTGATGGAAGTTGCAAATGAACTTCTAACTACCACTCTATCAGCTCAAAAAATCCAGGTACAGTTAGATGTAGCCAATGCTTCTCTACAGTACTCGGAACAAAGGATCAATGATCAGGCAATATTCTTGTGGCAAATACGAGAAAATCCAGCTGTCACCTCAATCAAAGGTACATACAAGGTCTACAAGGAACTAGAAAAGAAAAATAAAGACCTCGAGTTGGAGCTGAAGTTAGAGCAATCTCAGGGAAAATACCTGGCCTTCATGCGGATCCAAAGAGAAGACGAACTGCTCAAGGAGATAGTGGAACTCAAATGAATCAACCAGCTATTGAGGGAGTGAAGGCCGGAAACGCAAGAAGAGGCAGGCACTTCGGAGCAGCCTCAGATAGAAATACCCTCACTATCATTTGCTGAAATGGAGACACAATCCACAGTAGAGCTGAGTGGCGAGGAAGATTTTCAGGTAACCATAACAGAAGAAGAAACAGTGCCCCTGGTCCAGCTCTCAAAGGCTGAAGAAGATGCACTGAACAAAAAGATTACACAAGAGGTAGATGAGCAGTGGAAGGCAGCGATGGATTGGGAGTTGAGAGTTATTCACTCCGTCAACGTTACACAAATCACTCCCAATCAAATAAATGTGCAATGGCACCAACAGTCCTTGCCCTACCCTCTGATAAAAGTTGAGTTGCTACAGGTAAAAGAAAGGCTTTACACAGACATGCAAGTCGAGGGTGCAAATAAAGACCACCCGAAGTGGAGATTGAGTTGGTTGAACAAAAACCCCAGATACTTGAGTTTGTACACAAGAGCACCTGCAACCCTGCAAAAAGATCCGGCTTTCTGTCCTGTACCAAGAGTAAGGACCTGGAAAGCACATGAGGCACTACTCAAGAAGCGACCAACTTGGCTAAACTACCCCAGATTGCCTGCTCCAGAAAAGGGACCAGTGACTGAAGAATACATGGTGAAAACCCTAAAGGGTGTCATTCTTTAAAAGTCTACCAGATTTGTCATGTGTTATGCTATATAAGATCTGCCAAATGCTGCTCACATGCATCGAGGTCTTCAATGAGCCAGAGCAAGCAGGCTCCCCTTGGAAGTCGTTCCTCGAGGGTAATAAAGGTTTGTGCTATGATCTCGGTGGCCAACCTTCTGAAGAAGTCCTCTAATACTTCTACGCCAGATGCATGTTTCTACCTTCACACAATATGCTGGCGTTTGAGGAAGCATTCTACATGGGATTCTTCACTTAGTGAACGAAGATATTTGCGCCAGTGATCAACAACCTCACAGCAAGGTTTGTAGGCTACTCAGCAGTGGAGCTGAAGAAGAGAGTAACTATGCAGTTTTTGCAAGCGCCAGATAAAGAAAGGAAGATGAGATACCAAAAGGCACTAAGTGCGCTTAAAGACCGCCTCGCCAGTCACTAGCCCGAAGACTACTTCAGCCCATAAAGCTGTGTCAAAGGGCGACATAGGCGAGGAGGGGGGGAATGTTAGCAGCAAGCTAACACGAATACTATTTCTCATTGTAAAACACTTATTATTTTGAAAAATTGAGAATATTGTAACTCTTATTTTCTCAGATAAACTTTGTAATGAATGAGCCAGGGCTACAAGCTTCCAGATTGTATCAACCTGTCATTACCCATCTTTGGTAGAACTCCCAGATTATTAGTTTTGACCACCAAAAACCTTGGCTAAGGTATAAAAGCCAATTTTTGTAAGCTATTATTAAGTTTTGGATAATGAAATACACAGCGTGAGCTAAGGACGCTCACTCCTCTCCTTCTCGCGCTTCCTACTCCCTCCCCGGTTGTCACATTGCAATTGCGTTTGTTGCATTGCAACCCCAGGTAACAGCTCTACGTATTGACGTAAGCACATTGACACAGTATTTTGTAGCTTTTGGCGTCATCGAACCGCGGCCTAATTCATCATAACTAGGAATTTACACTTTCAAATCAAAAACTAAGCATAGGTGGGGTATTGGGGCATCATTGCTAAGCATTTAGATGCATTAAAACGACTAGGTCAAAAATCCACTGTTGTTAATAATCACAATTTTGGAACTTGACCTAAAGTGGGTCTTGAGACCATAATCATGTGTGCTTAAGTCTTATAAACATGTCCTAGAAGTTTCATTACGTTTGGATGTCATTTGATGCTGTATCGAATGTGATTTATTGGCTGATGAGCGATTGGCTTTTGGTGATTTCAGTCACTTGAGTGTAGCTTGAGTTAGATGTGAGTTGTTAGTTGTTTTCCAAGAGATCGACAACCTCTTGTAGCCTCTATGCACTAGTCGAGTCAGCTTCATCCCATGGATTGATAATTTAATCATGGTTCTCGCTAATACTGCAATAAGATATGATTGTGAGGTTACACATGCGTCCCACACAAAAGCAGTGCTCTACCTAGTAGTCTTTATGTGTTGTCCATGCAAAGGCATAGGCATGGATATTTGGATGCAAATTACAAACCTTGTAGTAGCTTTTTCAAGGTGGAGTGTTAACCTAGGATGAAATTCTTATTATTTGTATTATATTTAGTAATGGAGTAGGCTTGTTGATCTTGTAGGTGCATGGTCAATTATTGGGTGATCGCGATGAGAGGTGCACCACAAACTTTATCAGATAAGGATTTTGTGGTGATTGTTCGAGTGTGGGCACCCATGTGTGAATGAAATGACCTACATAAAGAAAAAAGAAAGACCTTGACGGCCCAGAAACCATAGGGAGTCACAATGCTTCGATTTTCAAGGGAAACCTCTAGCACACCAATCCTAGACGGGTATTTTTGAATGAAAATTGAGAATATGACCTACAATCTAAAAATTTGACCAACCTATACATGGGCTACACATACCATGTGGGTTGGTTAGATTATGTACAATCCACATCTAGTGCCACAACCTAGAGGAGCAGCAACGGATGGACTATGATGTCACCTATAAGCTTTTCCAATTGGAGAGGCGAAAACAAGGAATTTATAGGCCTTCGATAGCTCTTATGATATTCTTGGATATGGGAAAGACTAAAAAACTGACCCTATCACAAATGGAGACTCCTTCGGTGAGCCCTAGGGATCCCTCATATTTTGTTTTTCTTGGATTCTCAATGCAATTTAAGCCCACAAGCAATACCTTTAGTTTCCTAGACCTAGCTCAACGTTCTCTTGGAGACCAATGTACTCCAGTAATGAGCATGACAGAAAGTGCAGCCTTGCCCTCGATCATTAGTACGGCACCACTACCTAGTAGTGTAGTGCCTACAATAGTACCTACAAGTGAACATCAACAATACCTACAATAGTAGTATATTGCCTATAATAGTATCTACAGGTGTGCATCAATCATATGTACATGTTGCCACTCATGCTCATGTAGCTCCTACACCCCCAATTATTCCAATGGCTTATGCTCCACGATCGCATTATCCAAGCTCTAATTGTCACGCCACTTAACAATAACACATCTAGAGACACATCTCTAGACTTTGGACCACCACTTGCCACAACACTGTACCAAGCATGGGACCTTAGGACCGTGCCTATGCCAAGCATGGGACCTAAGGACCATGCATATGCCAATTCCAATGCCATTTCCCATTCCGCATGTAGTTTTGAGAGTGTCTACACCTACTATACCTACTCAATTAGGTCATTTGGTAGCATTTGCTCAAACTATTGATCAATCTATTACGGATAATATGTGTAGCATACCTAAGTGAGAGCCTAAAAGCAAGGTGGCACAAGTGGCCAAGCTCACATAGAAATTTAGTGGTGCCAGAGATGTTAGAAAGCATATTGAGATTTATAGGGTGTCTTTTGAACCAAAGTCTGCTAACTCACAAGCCTCTGAGCACAAACGAATGACAATAAAGCCTATCTTTAAAGAGCAAAAGATATCTGAGAAGATGACTTTGAGAGATCTCATCAAGGCTATTCAAGAAATTCTTAGATATAATCATACTCCACAAAATAATCATATGTGTCCAAGGTGGGAGCAAAATAATACATTTGAGTGATGAAAATGCCCAAAAACTTGTATTCCCTCCAAGTTTCCACTTGTGGATGTGGAGCATCATGACATACACTCCCTTCGAACCTACACATCCTCCAGCATGTGCCAACCATCTTAAAAATTTTAAATCTTCATAAATTTATGAATTTTTAGAAGCATCTTCTAATGCATACATCTCATCATCCTCTAACAATGCATCTAAGATTTGAATATCAAAAACCACATGTCCATCTCTCTTCTTAAACAGTTTAAATTCTCTTCCCTGCAATAGGCACCCTGAGCTCAGTGCCATTAATTTTACGTCCCATTATCGTAAACATGCATCACAACATAAGGTCCAAACCACCATTTGACCGTGTTACACATTGCTTTATAATACTTTTCCAAGATACTATCATAAATAAGTACCCAATCGCCTTCTTTAATAGCATGATGCCTCAATCTATGTTTCTGATCAAATACTGCTTTATTCTTTAGGCGTACCTCCTTGAGATTTTCCTTTGCCTAATCAATGTCTCTTTGGCATATCTGAAGTTGAAGAATACATTAAAAAAAGAAAATTTTAGTTGACATACCTACTCCCCATGGCAATACTATCCAAAACACAAATGCCTCATTCTACTGGTTTTTGTCCATATATAAGCTCAAATTCCATAAAACCTGTAACAACAAAACTATCTGTAGTTCGATCAGGCCACAAAGCAAAAGGTAGAATTTTAGGCCAATCACCATTATGCTCTTGAGATTCCTTCACCAAAGCTTTAACAATAGGTGGATTTCCTCATTAACTCTTCAATTAATGTTGGATTGTAAGCTGTAGTAGGACCCAAGTTGATTCCAAACCAATCAAAAACCTCACAAGCTTCATCTACATCTAGCTCTCCTTTATCAGCAGTAATGTTCCCACCACAACTATATCTACTAATTACATCTTCAAGCAAAAACTTGCATATAGACCTTGTAGCTTTTGTACACAAAGCTCTCCCTGTAACGTGGTTAGTGAGATGTTCTCTAGCAAGGACAATATATCCCATCTACAAAACACCCACTAGAATAGTAATCAAATATACAACCCAATTATAATGCATAGCCATGGATAAGTAGGATGCAAACCGTCTCGATGTTGTACACACACACACACACACACACACACACACACACACACACACACAGAGAGAGAGAGAGAGAGAGAGATGCAGTGTCCAAGTACACCTCATCCCATTTTTTGAAAGAAAAAGACCACCACCTCAGATTAAGAAAGGCATTGATGCATGAGAGAGAGAGAGAGAGAGAGAGAGAGAGAGAGAGAGAGAGAGAGAGAGAGAGAGATCACTTGTTTTGGTGCTAAGAGTCACAAGATTTGAATGGAAAAGGTGCTAGGGAGAGAGACATTGCAATTTGCGTTGCAACTTGCAATAGCTATAAGAGGGGGGATTCTAGAAGCTAGTCATAATCTACATTCTATAGTTTGGCTGAAAATTACAGATTCTGGAAGCTAGTCATAATCTAGCAAAACTTGTATGAGTACTTTTTAACACCGCTCTAAGTTGTGGTGGGGTAAGCCTTGATCCTCTGACCCTACAAATCTGCAACAAACCACATAACCACAAGCATGCTAGGTAT
The DNA here is from genome assembly GCF_014529385.1 of Adiantum capillus-veneris. Taxonomy (NCBI): domain Eukaryota; kingdom Viridiplantae; phylum Streptophyta; class Polypodiopsida; order Polypodiales; family Pteridaceae; genus Adiantum; species Adiantum capillus-veneris. The sequence continues at coordinate 93,646,281 of NC_140960.1, forward strand.
TGGCTATAAACATGGTTTCAACTTTGTTACATATTAATGAGACACTCTAGTGTGAACCACATGCATCTTGGAAAGACTTGTGGGTGGCCGATGTTGATGTGCAGGTTGAATGCACTCCAATAAAAATTGCTCTAGTCTCAAGATTTTTCATTTTCAATTGGGAAATTCACACATGCTTGTGCTTATTGAAAATGTTTCTCACAAGGTTTCTCTTCATTACTCTTGGAACCAACCATCAAGATTTGCATCCATGTCATCAATATGACTATCATTGTTTGTGGGAGATCAAGGATCTTGTGTACTTGAAGTTTACTTAATACTCCTTTTAAAACCAGTCATTATAAAGATGACCTTACCTTCTAGATTTGAAATTTTTCATGACTAGGAAGAAAATTTCCTTGATGCTCTTGATTATCCATTGTAGTGCTTACGATCTCCACAATCACTTATAAGGCCTTGTTTTTACATAGTGGAGGAGGGGGTTTCACTATATTGCATTTGTGAGAGGGTCCACAATTGGACATGTGCCCACACTTCGAATTGCTACCTTATTTACCGATGGTATGTCCTATATAAATTGCAAAGCACCATTCCTCTTCGAGATGATAAACTATCGTTTAGAATACGGTGCACATGAAGGTGAAGAGGCAGAATGAGAAACACACCCAGAATACACACAGATGCACCTATATAGCTCAAGGTACCCACAACACCCCTACCCCCTAATTATCCCACACATAGGAACACAATTTACAAACCTTCACTCCCATACACTCAAATCCAATCAGCCCATGCTACACACACATCCATGTACACACAAAATCCATAGCTCCCATTTAAAACTCACGCTTACTCTTTCCAGTAAACCCACAATCTCTTTCTCTCCCTCTCTTTGCACACACACCCCCGAGTTGTCTACACACACACCCAGTAAAATCACAAGAGACCTAAGAGCAAAGATGGTTAAATCTTGAAAGAAGACAGAGATGACATAAACTATGGAAAACTTTGATCAATTCAGATGTACAATTGTGGTTTTCTCTTCTTAGATTGTCTCGGCTTCCCACTTGCAAGGCTTCTCCTACTATGATAGTGTTAACATATTTTCCTTCTTTTGGCCTTGGCTCTCTTCTTTCAAACTTGGCTTCCCTCCTTCATTGGTTGCTCCTTGGAAACCTTGTAGCACTCTCCATTTCTCCTCCTTTGCGGCCTTCTATATCTTGCACACTTTCAAATTTGCACACCTTCGGTTGTCACTTCTCCTTCCACCTCTACAATGCTCTAGGCAGCTCCCTCTTGGTAGCATCATCTTCTGCCCTCTTTCTTCATCCTCTTCAAATCATCACATGCTCCTCCTCTCATGCTATGGCATCCACCTATATATTTTCATCAGTGGAGAGGGGGAATGGGGAACACACCCAAAAAACACATAGATGCCCCTATATAGCTCAAGTTATCCAAAACACCCCTATCCCCTAATTATCTCACACATAGGATCACAATTTGCAAACCTGCACTCCCATATGCTTGTGTCTAAGCATAAGCCCCGAAGAACAAGCCAACTACTTAAATCAAGCTCATAAAACAGTGGTGGGAATTCTTTTTGCAGAAGACCAAACTTTGTCTTTGTTTGGACTTAGCTCCCCTCCTTTGTTGACCACTCCTCGCAACCCTATAGCACTCTCTCTTTCTCCTCCTTTGCAGCCTTCTACATGTTGCACCCTTTCAACTTTGCACACCTTTGGTTGGTGCTTCTCCTTCCACCTCTGCAACGCTCTAGGAAGTGCCCCCTTGGTAGCATCAACTCCTTCCCTCCTTCATCCTCTTTAGATAATTGCATGCTCCTCCTCTCATGCTACAATAGCCACCTATATCTTGCGATGCCTTCACTTCTCTCACATGCCTTGGTGAATCCTTCTCTAGCTTGGCCTCCACCCCCATGTAGTAGCTCTACCCCTTTCTTGCTTTCATCATGCCGCCTTCCAATTCCCCTCTACTTCCTTATTTTGGCTCCCATGGATCCTCCCTTCATGCGCTTTAGTTTTTAGCAATAACGCTCCCTCTTCGATCATGTATCACTCCTCCTTTTTCTGCTTAGTGCTGCTTTTCATTCGTTTTCACGCGGCCTCCAACTCCCCTGCTCACGGTCAACCTCTCCCTGCCAGTAGCGCATCTTTTGTCTTTACTGCCATGCTCGGCCCCACAATAATGGTTCATGGGTGATGAGATCTTTATCGGGATAGACCCACCACGATTAGTATCAATTTGAAGCCATATCTCCTTGCTTTGAGATCTGATTAATGAATCAAAATGAACAAAAAATCACATATCTTAAAGCACATAAAAAGCTCTAATTTTTTTTGACTTGGACCACCCATTTGGCATGCACATCATGATACCATCGCACACAATGATTACCAATCTGCAACAAGCATCAACTTCCCTCCGACATAACTTTCTCCCAATAGCTCTGAATGCAAATTCGTAAAAACAAGTGATAGAGAACATCAAGAGTTACAAAAAACACTAGTAAGTTTTGCAATTTAAGCACTTTTAAGCTTCTTAACCAGTTGATCTTGAAAGCCATGATTGACTTGCAAAATGCCTCATTTGACATAAACATCCCAATGGCACTTGTTGCAACCTGCATCTAGCATATGCTCAAACATTCAACCATCATTTTGATTGCTTCCATATACCTTCTTCTGTTCCCTTTATGGATTAATAGGGTTTGGATGCATCAACGGCTCTAAAATATGCATGTGTATCTTCTCATTGAGAAAATCAATACACATACTCATACACAATCACATACCAATGGCACCTACTGCAGCTTTCATCCCTTCAATCATCATTCTTCTTGCTTCCATATACCTTCTTTTGGCCCCTTTATGGGTAGACAAGGTTTGGATTACCATGTCCCACACACATCTCCTGAAAGCACTTAATCTCCTCTTCAATAACAAAACCATCTTCACTAACCATCAATTTCTTCAGTATCTCTTCTATAAATTTGTGGTCAATATTCTTTGGATCCCTTAGCATAGACTATAGTGATGCTTTATCTATAACTTCATCACTTCCTCCTGCCAAAGGTGTAGCCACTGCTCTCACCTTCTTGGCAATAGTCTTGTATTTTGTTCTATATGTATTTCAACCGCATCATCTAAGTCTTCTCTTACCTGTGTTAGAATGTCATACATATCCATTTAATGCACGCCCACAAGTTTATTTTCACTTTGCAAATTAAATCTATTGATAACCTCAAGCTCTAACATTGTATTCATATAAGAAACTTCTTCAGATACTCTTGAAACAACATCATCAAGTTCAAGTTCATGACAGCCCTGCAACTCACTCTGCACACTAACAACATACTGCTTTTCCCACTTAGGCAATCCATTAAACTTCCTACAGAGCACGCTAACCCCAAAAATCCCAAAGAAACGTTCTCTTTTTGCGAGAACTTTCTCTTCTTTGTACCTCCATAGCTCCACCTTATAGTGGCACCTTGAGAAAATCTTGAGCAAACGTGTACTCTTTAAACTCTTTAAATTTTTCTGGAAATGGATGATCTCTTAAGCTATAATTGTTTCTAGCATGGTCAACACACGGTTAAAAATTGCACAGCTCTTTAATCATCTCTACAAGCTACCAACACCTTTGTTTCCATATGCACAATCATGATATATGGCTCCCAAAATGAGTGGATAGGAGGAATGCTCCTGTACAAAAAAAAATGTATTCATCACAAACATCTCCAATTGTTACCTTCACATTCACACATACACCATAAAGTTTTCCACTAGGTATTGGCAGCTTGAATCCACTAACCATGATCCACAATGATAGGTCATATCCACTTTTGGTGCAAGCTTTTTTCCATAAGGTTAATCTTTGAACCACCATGACCCACAGGTGATAAAGTAGGCTCATCAATGTCACCAAGTTTAACAATGGTCTTTGTTGTAACTCTTGCCCAATTAGGTATGTTAAAGTGACTCCTAGGCACAATTTCCTCACCTCCATCATCATTAAAATGAACATGTCTTATCTCGACTTTAACTTGATTTAAAATCGCCACAGCTTGTGAGATTTACTTCTTCAATATCCACCTTATAAGCATCAAAAATAGATTCAATATGTTGAATTATCTAACTCTTGATTGGATCAAGTTCCTGCTCACTTGATACTTGACATTTTCTCTTTATGATGTCGATGATAAGACCCTATGGCCCTAAGGCCATAGCGTGCAAGGGTAGAAACTCTAAAGGGGCATTAAAGCCACTCAAGGGCACCTACATCATGGGCACCATGGCCATAGAAACACTCATCAAATTGGAGGGCACCCTATCCCACAAGGTCCATAGGATGCTAATGTAAAATCTCTAGAGGGGCATTTAGGCGACTCAAGGGCACCTACATGGGAGTCATGACCATACGATCTCTCATTAGATTAGAGGGAACCCTATGGACCTAGGGCCATAGGGTGCCCATGTAGAGGCTTCATAGCGACATTTAGACCAGTCAAGGGCACCTATATCGGTGTTATCCCTATTGCTAATATTAGAGCCTATATATAGCCAAGATGTAATTTTTAATATTTTTTAGCACTTCGGAAGTCTCTAACCTTGAGGCTTTGTAATTTATTGACTTTTGGATTTATGAGCCAAACAAAGTAGGGCTAAATGCTTCCAACTTGTATCAATGAAATTTCAAGCTGTAATAGAGTTAGATATTATTCCCATTTTTGACCCAAAACCTTTGGTGGGTATGGTATAGCAGCCAATCTTTGTAAAACCTAAAAAAGTTATTTTTGGGGTAAAAAGTGTTACGATGTTTTTGGAGAGCATGTGTACTCTCTTGTCTTCTTTTCAAGCTCATAACTACCTCGTGAAGTTTTTGTTTGAAGTGTGATTTGCTTCATCGTGTTCAAAGTGAAATCTATTTGCAACAGTGTGCTTCTCTTGTGGTAAAGTTATGTTTTTGTTACAACTAGCCTTCTCCTAAATCTGCTCATAACTTAGGATTTACATGACAAAACTGTATATTATGCATTGGTGGAGGGGTGTTGGGGCATCATTGCTAAGCTCTAGGGTGTATACAAAGCTGAAAATAGTTAGGTCAAATCTATTGTGTAGATAATAAGCACAATTTTGGCAAGAGATCAAAAGGGGGATTTGAGGGCATGGCCATGTGTCTTTAGATGTTGTATATCCATCCCATCCCATAAATTTTGTCTCATTTGGACTTTGTTTGCTTAGTGAATTGACAAGATTTGCTTGCGGAGTCGTAGTTAGCATTTGTTGCATGACATGCACTTGAGTATAGCTTGAGTAGACAGGGATTGAGTTTGTTTTTTGCGAGACTAACAACCTCTTGTAGCCTCCATGCACTAGTCGATTTGACTCCGTCCCACAAAATGAGATTTATGTTTATGGTTCTCACTGTCACTACAATAAGATAACAAGGCTTGGCATTCGGGGAGCCCCACATTTTGGCGCCTTTTTTGAGGACGAGGTGACCTAAACTAGGGAAAAACCTCAGTGTTGAGTAGCATTGTTCAAAACTTCCTCTAGCGTTTCCTAGAGTACATAAAAAACTTTAGAAACCGCATGGTTGAGGCATGTCTAGTTTAGTTGTGTAGAGGTGTCTTGGGAGTAGTTGTACTCATCGAGGAACTTTAGGCTTATATTAGGTGTTTTTGAGTGGTTGATAGCTTAGAGTATGTCACATTCTGAGGATTAACACTCTTTTTAGAAAGAAAAAAAAAGAAAAATCAGTGGTGGAAAACACATACCACTACATTTTGTGGATGTGATTAGGAGTAGAGTAAATAGACATCGAGGAAGGTTTCATATCTATCTCACCCTCTGAATTGTCATCAATGAAGTTGCTTACAAAAATCTCAGAGTTTTTAGGTATGAGATCATAAAATGAGTATAAAGCGTCAAAATAGCATTTGGTCATTATTGATCCTTGTTACCATATACATGTGGTAGTGATGTGTGTGAACACACCTAAGACCACTGTGGCATTTTTTCCCTCACTAAGAGGTTTTTCCTATGCATTATATATACGCCCATTCATTCTAGGGTTATCTATCTTTTCATTGCACACTAAGTAATACACTCTCTGTTGTGTGCCTTGAGCTTCCTTTGTCTTCTCTAAGCTGTGTGTGTTTTCTTGCAACCCCAATTCCAAAAATCGTTATCAAAGCAGGTTATGTCCTCTTGGGCTTAGTCGCCAACATCTCCAACACATGCCTGCTCACTTTCTCTGATGTTCATGAGATTTGGCGACCGTTTGTAGGTCGACAAATTATTTCGGTGAGTTCAAAAAGGTCAATTTGCTCAGATTTCTGATTCGGGCTCATTTTGGCCTCCGTTTCCACTACAGGTAGTATTGCATAGGCTGTTTTGTCATTTTGTGCAATAATTCTATTAATGCCTTTTTTGCATAACAAGTCCTTACGGTCTTCTATGTTTTGTGCTATATAGCACGTGTTGTTCTCGCTTTCCTTCTCCTCTTTTCGGGAAGTTTTCATATCAAGTGCAACATTTACAATGGCATTTAAGTCATTTAAGACAGTTCCCTTGTGCAGACTATTCTTGATGCCTTGATAGACTCTTACCAGACTTTTGCTAGTACTTGGAGACTTATGACCCAAGGAAATCTTGAAGTTGTCAAGCTTGATGCATTGTGCACATTGCTGTTGCAAGAGTCACTCTCTAAAAAAAACAGGATTAGAGACTGTGCAATTAAACATGCTTTTATGCTGCTCAAAGAAAGGGTGATAACAACAATGCAGCCACTTCTTATGGTTCTTCTTTGAGTGGAAAATCACATGTTCCTAATGCTTCTGCTGACAGCAATTCATCTGGAAATTATGGTGATAAGGAAAAAAAGAAGATGTGTTTCCATTATTGTAAAGCTAGTGATCGCTTGATCAAGAAGTGTCCTAAGTTGAAGGCCAAAGAGGCTAAGAAGAAAGAGGGTGGTTCCACTGCAAATGTTGGATCCACAACAAATGCAGCTTTTGTTGAGTCTTCTATGAAAGGAGACTGTGATGCTGATGTTGATGCAGAATGGGCTTTTAGTGCAAAGTGTACCTATAATCCTGCTAACCATGATGCATGCATGTCAGTTGTTGCAGATTCACATGTGCGGTATTTTAACAGTGGTGCTACAAATCACATTACCTCACATCGTGATTTGTTTACCTATCTTGAGTCTATCCCTCACGGGAATTCCGTTACTTGTGCCAACAATGCCTCTTATCCGGTTTACGGAGTTGGAAAGAATGTGCTTACTACTACAAATGGTAGTTCTTGCACACTTGTTGATTCACTTTATGTACCTGGGATCAAGAAGATTCTTTTGTCAGTATCTACACTTGCTAGACATGGTCTTGTAGTCAAATTTGTGGATGACAGATGTACAATACATGATCTCAGTTTCGGTGATGAAATTGTTGCAGTTGGCATTCATTGCCGTGGGTTGTATAAGATCACTTTGTATCACAAGTGTGGGGAAAATTTTGCAAATTCAGTTGTGGATTCAAAGGCTATTTAAGATGCAAAACTTTGGCATGCACATTTTGGTTATCTGAATTTTGCTAGTTTGCTACGTTTACAAAAATCTGATATGGTTGCTTCTTTGCTGCATCTTGAAGAACCTCTCAAATATGTTTGTGAAGGATGTATTTTGGGTAGAATGCAACGCTCAAAGTTTCCAAAGGATGGTTCAGTTAGGGCCACATGCAGGTTACAGTTTGTGCACAGTGATGTTTGCGGGCCCATGCAACTCCATCCTTGGGCAGTTACCTTTAATTTGTGAATTTCATTGATGATTACTCTAGGCATGCATGGGTATTTCCGCTTAAAGCGAAGTCCGAAGTATTTATGTGCTTCAAACAATTCCTGGCTATGGCTGAAAATGTCTCAAAATGTAATATGGGCACCCTTTGTTGCAATCGAGGGGGGGAGTATATGTCTCATGAATTTAATGCATTTTTGGCTAGTTGTGGGATAAAACACCAATGTATAGTGCCTTATATGCCTCGACAAAATGGTGTTGTTGAGAGGAAAAAAAGGTCACTTACGGAGATGGCACGATGTATGGTCAAAATTCAAGCTCTGCCGCATTCTTTTTGTCTTGAGACCATCATGTATGCCACTTATGTACTAAACAGGTGTCCTAAAAAAGCTTTGCAGTCTATTACTCCATATGAAGCATGGCATGATAGAAAGCCTTCTATTGAGCACATGCGTGTTTTTGGTTGTTTGGCATATGCTTTGGTGCCACAAACATAACGCATAAAATTGGATGATAAGGTTGTCAAGTGCATTTTTGTTGGTTATAGTGCTAAAAACTAAGCAGGTTGTATCATCCACAAACAAAGCGTATTCTGGTTTCTCAGGATATTGTGTTTATGGAAGATTTTGTTCAGCCCTTGTTGTCATGTACTAGAAACAGTAATGTAAGGTCACGGGATATTTATGACACTTTATTGCCTCTTTTCAGTGGTGGAAGTACGAATGTAAATTCCAATCAGGAAAATGTACAGCCTATGCTGGCTTTTGAAAATGTTGCAAATCAATCTATTACTGATGCAAATGTACATGATGTACTTGATGAGGAAAGGGTTGAGAATGAGCAGGCTAGAGGTATGCCTAAATGGCTGGTGCATACTTTGTGTGAAAGTAAATTGGATGCACCTTTGTTAGTCATACTTGTTCAGGCTCTCTCCATGCATCTTATGCATCAGATTATTATGCTTTGGTTGTGTCTAGCTTACATGACGTTGAGAAACCTCTGTCTTTTGATGAAGCACAAAATTCAAAAAATTGGATGGCTACCATGTTATCAGAATATGATGCACTTATAAAAAATGCCACATGGACTTTATGTGATTTGGCTCCTGAAAAAAAGGCCATTAATATGAAGTGGGTTTACAAGTTGAAACGCAAGCCGGATGGTGAGATTGATCGCTATAAGGCTCAACTTGTTGCAATGGGTTATGCATAACAAAAAGGCATAGATTATCAAAATACTTTTTCTCCCACTTGTCGTATGACTACTGTACGTTTTCTATGTGCATTGGCAGCTCATTTCGGTTGGGATGTACATCAGTCAGACATTGTTACTGCTTTCTTGAATGTTGACAAATTTGAGGAAGTTTATGTAATGCAGCCTCGCGGTTTTGTCAAGAAAGAATAAGAGGATAAGGTATGAAAATGTAACACAGCTTTGTATGGGTTGAAGCAATATCCTTGTGTATACAAATCTGAAAATAGTTAGGTCAAATCTATCTAGGGTGTATACAAAGCTGAAAACAGTTAGGTCAAATCTATCGTGTAGATAAAAAGCATGATTTTGGCAAGAGATCAAAAATGGGATTTGAGGGCATGGCCATGTGTCTTTAGATGGCTACCATGTTATCGAAATATGATGCATTTATAAAAAATTCCACATGGACTTTATGTGATTTGGCTCCTAGAAAAAAGGCCATTCATACGAAGTGGGTTTACAAGTTAAAACGCAAGCCGGATGGTGAGATTGATCGCTATAAGGCTCAACTTGTTGCAAAGGGTTATGCACAACAAAAAGCATAGATTATAAAGAGACTTTTGCTCCCACTTGTCGTATGACTACTGTGCATTTTCTATGTGCATTGGCATCTCATTTTGGTTGAAATGTACATTAGTCAGACATCGTTACTGCTTTCTTGAATGTTGACATATTTGAGGAAGTTTATGTAACGCAGCCTCGCGGTTTTGTCAAGAAAGGACAAGAGGATAAGGTATGAAAATGTAACAAAGCTTTGTATGGGTTGAAGCAATCTCCTCATGTATACAAAGCTGAAAATAGTTAGGTCAACTCTATCTAGGGTGTATACATAGCTGAAAACGGTTAGTTCAAATCTATCGTGTAGATAATAAGCATGATTTTGGTAAGAGATCAAAAGGGGAATTTGAGGGCATGGCCATGTGTCTTTAGATGTTGTATATCCATCCCATCCCATAAATTTTGTCTCCTTTGGACTTCGTTTGCTTAGTGAATTGACAAGATTTGTGTGCGGTGTCGTAGTTAGCATTTGTTGCACCTTGAGTAGATAGGGGTTGAGTTTGTTTTTTGAGAGACTGACAACCTCTTCTAGCCTCCATGCACTAGTCGAGTTGACTCAGTCCCACAAAATGAGATTTATGTTCGTGGTTCTCACTGTCACTACAATAAGATAACGAGGCTTGGCATTCGGGGAGCCCTACATTTTGGCACCTTTTTTGAGGACGAGGTGACCTAAACTAAGGAAAAACCTCAGTGCCAACTAACATTGTTCAAAACTTCCTCTAGCTTTTCCTAGAGTACAGAAAAAACTTTAGAAACCGCATGGTTGAGGCATGTCTACTTTAGTTGTGTAGAGGTGTCTTGGGAGTAGTTGTACTCATCGAGGAACATAGGCTTATATTAGGTGTTTTTGAGTGGTTGATAGCTTAGACTATGTCAGATTCTGACGATTAACACTCTTTTTAGAAAGGAAAACAGAGAAAAATCAGTGGTGGTAAACACATTCCCCTACCTTTTGTGGATGTGATTAGGAGTAGAGTAAATAGACATCGAGGAAGGTTTCTGATCTATCTCACCCTCTGAATTATCATCAATGAAGTTGCTTACAAAAATCTCAAAGTTTTCAGGTACAAAACTCATAAATTGAGTATAAAGCATCAAAATAGCATTTGGTCATTATTGATCCTTGTTAGCATATACATGTGTTAGTGATGTGTGTGAACACACTTAAGACCGTTGTGGCATTTTTTCCCTCACTCGAAGGTTTTTCCTGTGCATTGTATATACGCCCATTCATTCTAGGGCTATCTATCTTTCCATTGCACACTACGTAATACACTCTCTGTTGTGTGCCTTGAGCTTCCTTTGTCTTCTCTAAGTTGTGTGTGTTTTCTTGCAACCCCAATTCCAACAATCGTTATCAAAGCAAGTTACATCCTCTTGGGCTTAGTCGTCAACAGCTCCAACACATGCCTTCTCACTTTTTTCG